>NC_054701.1:43856865-44119365 GCF_016097555.1 Gigantopelta aegis
GTCTTGTATGCTTATGGCAAAAACATTTCAAAATTACGGGGCAGGATTTAACTCAGTCGGTTGAGTGCTCGCTTGAGGTGCTTGCGTTGCAGGATTGAACCACCTCGATGGATCCATTCAACTGAATGAATTTTTTCTCGTTCCAACCAGTGCACCACAACTGGTCAAAGGCCGTGGTATGTGCTTTTCTGTCTGTGGGAAAGTGCATATAAAAGATCCTTTGCTGCATTCGAAAAATGTTGTGGGTTTCCTCTGATGACTACAAGTCAGAAATACCAAATGTTTGACATCCAACAGCCGATGATTATTTAATCAGTGTGCTCTAGTGGTGTCGTTAAACAAAACAAAACAAACAAACAAAATTTCAAAATTGCCATATGTAACAAATTCTAAAGTTTGAACCCTGCATATAAGTGCCACTGGTGCAGCAGAATATATGGTCAGCTTTTGTGAAAAACCCTGATATCACTGTTTTGATTGGGGGTGGAATGTAGCCCAGTGGGTACAGCACTCTCAATGCACGGTCAGTATAGGATCGATCCCTGTTGGTGGGCCCATTGGGCTATTTCTCATTCCAGCCAGTGCACCACGACTGGTATATCAAAGGCCGTGGTATGTACTACCCTGTCTGTGGGATGGTGCATATAAGAGATCCCTTGCTGCTAATCGAAAAGAGTAGCCCATGGAGTGGCAACAGCGGGTTTCCTCTCTCAATATCTGTGTGGTCCGTAACCATATGTTGGACGCCATATAACCGTAAATAAAATGTGTTGAGTGCGTCATTAAATAAAACATTACTTTCTTTCACTGTTTTGACATCACTGTCATGTCATCTCAACTGTCCATTGAGATCTGTGTTGTGTGAAAGCATTTTTTGGGGAGTGGCAGACTTGTACTACAAAGTAGAAAGGATAAACAGGCTTCTGAGGAGTGGAAATCCTCCTTTAGGTGAAGTGCCTAGCAGTGATTCATGGGAAAAGTCACAACCTTGAGAAAATATCTTATAGACTCTGCCTCGTGTAGTGATATGATTTTTAATATATTAGTACCGGTAGTTTTTTTCATTCAGAATACCAAAGATCATGTAAAACCAATACATGTATATGTTTCGTCTTGTCTAGCCCACAAAATCTTTGGAATAAATGAATGTATGTTTTACTTCGCCCCAGTACAAAAATACATCAGCTATTGATGTCAAACTATGGTTAATGCAAAACTGAACTATAAATCTTTGATAGTTATCAACAGTGCCAGCACACAATCAGTTGTAAAATCAATTTGTGACTGTCATCTTTATCATTATAGGTATTTACAGTGAAACACCTTAAAACAAGACCCTCTGTAAAAAAGAATTCCCATTTTAAATATTTTACAAAATAACATCTTTAAACTGGATTTTTACTTGGTCCTGTAAATGTCCAGTTTAGAGGGGTTTAACTGTATTTTATTATCTATACTAAATTATTGTTACAAAATGACATTAATCTCAAAAGCTGTCTGTTGAAAAAAAAAACCCAAAACCCATATAAAAAAAACCTTGCTGCTTTTCAGATTGTGATCATGCACAGGCACTCATGTTCATACTCATCGAAAACAAAAATTTATCAGCCCTCTATTATACTGCTCTATGTTAACATTTTCCATCTAGAAGCCAGATGGCGCCTACTTCTATTTCTTATATAGATACCAGTGGTATATGAAATCTTTTAGTCACCAAATGAAAACAATTGTGGCATGTGCGGCCAAATCAGTCACAACCTAGAGAACTGTTTATGTTAATATCGAGATAAATAAAACCTAGCAGTGGTGACATCCTTCAAACCACCGCTGTTTGAGAGAAGTCACCCAGATGGACTCTGATTGTAAGTTCTGTCACAGTGGTGACATCCTTCAAACCACCGCTGTTTGAGAGAAGTCACCCAGATGGACTCTGATTGTAAGTTTCGTCACAGTGGTGACCGGTACAGCACTGGTTAATGAATTCAATATACCAACCTGTCCTTAGCTCGCAGGTCTAAAAGGTTACAAGTTTATTGGATTTTCCCTGACAATTTGACATCTGCCGACTAGCAGGATCTACGAATAGTAATAAATAGTGGCCTTGAAGTGGCTGCCACATAAACCCTCAGCATCTCCCGTGTAAGTCTTCATTTTAATCAACACCTTGTTTATTTGGGAGTCAGATGATTCGTATTAGGCTAGATGTAAGAGACAGCTGTATGTTTTTGTGAGGGTGGAGGGAGGACATGAAACGATGTATATAATGTGTGTTGAGGTGAGATATGTCTGTTGGTATTAATCCACGAAGATGTCAGCTGAAATTTTGTATAGAGAGATTAATGTTCAGATTAAAGTTTGTCTTGTTTAACGACACCACAAGGGCACTTTGATTTATTCATGTACAGTCGGTTTAGAATCAATCTCCATCGGTGGGCCCATTGGGTTATTTCTAGTTCCGCCGGCAAGTGCTCCATAACTGGTGTAACAAAGTGTGGTATGTGTATCTTGTCTGTGGGATGCAGCATATAAAAGACCCCTTGCTGCTATTTGAGAAAAGTAGTCTTTTGCATGACGACAATAGGATTTTTCTCTTATTATCTATATGGTTTTTAATCATATGTGCAACACAAGATAACCCTAATTAAAATGTGTTGAGTGCATCGTTAAATAAAACATTCTTCCTTCCTTTCTTCCATCCTGTTCATATCTTGCCAAATGATTTTACTTTCAAAATACAACACTTGCATCAGCTCATGTTTTGTGTTGTCCTGACCATTTCTAAAAACTAATCCATCCATATACATTCTTCTGATCATCAGTATATTTGACAGTCTGTGTTGTATTCCATCAGAGTACATTACCTTCATTAGGGCGATGTCACACGATACCACGAGTGACTTGTAAGAGGATAGCCGATTGCATAGCAACCAGTGAAATCTTAATGCCTGTCTTGTCACAGTTGGCTACTCACGTGACTATTCTCGTACCAGGCATTCGCATCGTGTGGCAACGCCTTTAGTATTAGGTGCATAAGGTTTAAGTTACTGGTTCATCTGATGATGCAATGTGTGGCCTTGTTTGCTGAAGCATCGAATCGGTTCATGACAAGGGGCGGGATTTAGCTCAGTAGGTTGAGTGCTCGCCTGAGGTTTCTTGCACCTGAGGATCGAAACATCTTGGGGGATTGATTCAACTGATTGGTTTTTTTCTCTCGTTCTAACCATTGCACCAGAACTGTTCAAAGGCTGTGATATGTGCTTTCCTGTCTGTGGGAAAATGAATATAAAAGATCTCTGGCAGCATTTGGAAAAATGTAGCAGGTTTTGGGTTTCTTCTGATAACTACATGTCAGAAGTACCAAATGTTTGACATCCAGTAGCCGATGATTAATTAATCAATGGGCTCTAGTGGTGTCGTTAAACAAAAATAAAACAAACTTTAACTGTTTATGACAAATGAGTTCAGTTGGCTGTAGGTTCAAATAATTGACACCGGTATACAGAAAAATGTTTAATTGTTGTAGATTCTTGAGAATTAATATATATTTAAGGCTTGCAGTAGTGTGATGTCACAGAAATGGACTAACTTGGTCAAATAAATAAATGACTTCATCTATTCAATTTCCAGGGTTTTTTTTTTTTTTTTTTTTTTCTTTTAATGTATGGTTGGTCGAGGATCGATCCTCGTTGGTTGGCCCATTGGGCTATTTCTTGTTACAGCCAGTGCTCCAAAACTGGTGTAACAAAAGCTGTGGTATGTACTATCCTATCTGCGATGCTACATATCAAAGGTTCCGTGCTGCTAATCGTGGTAGCAGTGTGTTTCCTCTCTCATTATCTGTATGGTCCTTAACCACATGTCTGACGGAATATAGCCATAATTAAAATGTGTTGAGTGTGCATCATTAAATAAAACATTTCTTCCGTCCTTCCTTCCATTTTGCTTTGTTAAAAAGTACAAGCAAAACCCCTGAATTCACAACCTATATCAAACCTCTCTGAAAAACAAAATTCAGTGCTTGAATGTATTTATACCTGGTTGTTATTAAACATTCATTCTTTCATTTAAAAGTTAATACTAACACCGTCAAGGTCCAAGTTGTGGGCAGGGATCAATAATCAAGCTTCGAGTTTTGAGGGTTAATGGCTTTTGCGGGGAACCCTCTTTTACTGTACATACAAGTCCGCCAATATACTTTGCTGCCATTGATTATTGTAGATGGCGCGCGCCGGCACTGGGCACACGGCGATAGATGCATCTATAATCTGCTTTGTGGTAAACCAAGTCCGGTTTCCACCAGTCAATTGTTGCTATATAGTTAATTGAGACCTCTTCCTATTCCCTGTCCATCCTCCTCCCCCCACCCCACCCCACAGCCCTTCAATCCCCTGCTGCTTCTCTTGGTCATACTGTCAGCTGTCTACCTGCCACATCAAAGAACAGAAGAATTCCTCGGGTCTGACTCACTAATCGGCGACCCCTTCAGAAAAGCGGTGATCACGAAAACGGGCTCTATCAATAGGAGAATGAGGTCAAGCAATTGACAGGTAAGTGCAGGCCGCTGGTTGTGTGTGTGCGCCCCATTGCAGTTGTGATGATCGGAGAGAGAGAGAGAGAAAACAAGACCTGTGACTTCTCGTAGCACCTTGCCCGTTTTGTTCGGTGACACGTCTGAAGGATCGCGGAGTCTTTAGAGTTAGGATGGCTGGCTGGCCAGCCTATATGTATTTAGCTTGCACACGGAAGTACATACGCAATACAAGTTGAAGGTTTCTGGTGTTTATTATGGGAAGTTAAAGGTTTGTGGTGTTGATTATAGATTTTTTTTTCTCTCTCACCGTCTCCAAGTTATTTCGGTATTCCACTGATTAAACCTAACAATATGTAGTCTGTGTTTCAGTTGCCTGGCAGACATGAATAGGTATTTTATTTTTATTTTTATTTTTATTTTCATGACTTTTCACGAGCAGATTTATATATATATATATATATATATATATATATATATATATATATACATACATACATACATACATACATACATACATATATGGTTTTTTTTAGCATTTATTCACCATACCAACAGAAATATATTTTTAACATCATAAAATAAAATGACCATATTTGGATTTAATATGGGTGATGATAGTTACAGGATAGACACTGAAAAAGAAATGATGCATGTATTAGTTCTTGTGCTCATTAAGAGACTAATTAACTATTATTGGGACTAATCCAGTATTTTAAAGTTTTTGTTAAAAATGGTCGTAAATTTGTCTTATGCTGTGGTTTTATTACAGCAATTTCCAGTGCTAAAGACCACCCCTGTATTCACTACTGTTTTCTGAATCATATCTTCTTAATAACAGGCCATTTTGAAAGGAAAGGAAAGGAATATTTCAGTACATTTTAAACTAATGCTATTAGAAAGGAAGGAAGGAAGGAAGTGTTTTATTTAACAATGCACTCAACACATTTTATTTTTGGTTATATGGCGTCAGACATATGGTTAAGGACCACACAGATATTGAGAGAGGAAACCTACTGTCACGACTTCATGGGCTACTCTTTTTGATTAGCAGCAAGGGATCTTTTATATGCACCATCCCACAGACAGGATAGTACATACCACGGCCTTTGTTACACCAGTTGTGGAGCACTGGCTAGAACGAGAAATAGCCCAATGGGTCCACCTGCAGGGATTGATCCTAGACCGACAGCGCATCGAGCGAACGTTTTACCACTGGGCTACATCCCGCCCCTATTAGGAATGAATGAATGTTTAACAACTCTCCAACATGAAAAATACATCGGCTATTGGGTGTCAAACTATTGTAAAGTGCTATTTGGTGTCTTGTAGACATGTATAAATAATATGTTATTTGACATTTCGTCAGTGGAGATAAAGGAAGTACATTTGTTGCCACTATACATAGGTCACGTCTACTGGTAATGATAAGGGCATTAATGCTTTTACATTTTAATGTCCATTGTGATTACCATAACATCCATACTGTAAAAAAATTATAAGTCGTTTTTTATTACCATAACATCCATACTATTTTATAAGTCCATTTTGATTACCATAACATCCATACTATTTTACAAGTCCATTTTGATTACCATAACATCCATACTATTTTATAAGTAGATTTTGATTACCATAACATCCATACTATTTTACAAGTAGATTTTGATTACCAGAACATCCATACTATTTTATAAGTCCATTTTGATTACCATAACATCCATACTATTTTACAAATCCATTTTGATTACCATAACATCCATACTATTTTACAAGTAGATTTTGATTACCATAACATCCATACTATTTTATAAGTCCATTTTGATTACCATAACATCCATACTATTTTACAAGTCCATTTTGATTACCATAACATCCATACTATTTTACAAATCCATTTTGATTACCATAACATCCATACTATTTTACAAGTAGATTTTGATTACCATAACATCCATACTATTTTACAAGTAGATTTTGATTACCAGAACATCCATACTATTTTATAAGTCCATTTTGATTACCATAACATCCATACTATTTTACAAGTAGATTTTTATTACCATAACATCCATACTATTTTACAAGTCCATTTTGATTACCATAACATCCATACTATTTTATAAGTCCATTTTGATTACCATAACATCCATACTATTTTACAAGTCCATTTTGATTACCATAACATCCATACTATTTTATAAGTCCATTTTGATTACCATAACATCCATACTATTTTACAAGTCCATTTTGATTACCATAACGTCCATACTATTTTACAAGTCCATTTTGATTACCATAACATCCATACTATTTTATAAGTTAAAACCCCCCAAACATACCCCCTCCCAATAAAGCGGCAACAACAACAAGAACAAACTAAAAAACCACCCTAAAAACCAAACACCTCCCAACACATTAAAAAAAATGTAACATTAAAATAAAAAATAAATTAAAACAAAATCTCTGTTATCCAATAACTGAGTACATTGTACCTGCAAAATTAATGAGTGACTTTGGATTAGATGAATATTCTACTCCGACACAAAGAAACTCCGTGGCAATCTTGTAGTCTTTCGGTGATCAAGTTAATGGATAATTTGCGAATTGCATGTTTGGTATACATAAAACCATCAAAGCAGATTTTTAACTGCCATTATTATTGGCAGTTACCATTTTTGATGTAGAAGGTTAGAAAAGGGAATGTAAAAAAAAATCTCCGCATTACACTTTTTATATCATCTAGATGAAAGGCAAGGAACGCATGTTGGTTTAATGACACCTCCGCACATTTTAAACTAAGGCAGTTTGATGACTAATGTTATAGTTATAGTTATTTATATAAGAATAGTTATTTATATAAGAATTGTTCGTAATTTTTTGCGAAGTTATCAATGTATAACAGTCACAAATTGTAAAAAAATTATAAAATGTATGCACAAGTGCCTGGACACACCATAGTTAGTTAAAATACACATAAACCAGCTGGCATAATGACGTCATTTTCTGAGGTTTATCAAAGGACAACTTTCAGTTTTTCTTCAACATCATCCAGTCAGAATTGAGGGAATCATATAAATGTAGAAATTTTATAATTATATAAAAATGTCTCTGCTACTTTTGGTAGGAATAATTCAAATGGCAACGGTTTCTCCCTATCCATTGAACAAGTATCTAAACAACAATAACAACAGTATCTCCAAAAAAACCTCCCAAACCCCCCACAATAAACCCCTCAACCCCCCCCCCCCCAAAAAAACCCCCCAAGAAGAAGAAGTTTAATGACACTTCAGCATATTTTAAACTACAGATATTCCTTTCCTTTCCATACAATCTGATCTTGTTTCTGACTTACTGTACAGTGTTAATTAAGAATTTGTTCACATAGATATTCATCAGACATGACAAAAATATTCATGAGAAATTCTGTGGCAATTTGGCTAATTGTATAACGACGCGCTGTATTCTGATTGCTTTCGTGGTCTGTTCAGGTTTTGTAACAAAACATGTATCTTGAAGTGTATACAAGTTAATTGCCCTTGAGGAAATGATCCCTGGTTAGATGGTACATTATGGAGAATAAGAGGCAGGATGTAGCCCAGTGGTATAGCGCTCGCTCGATGCGCGGTCTGTGTAGGATCGATCCCCGTCAGTGGGCCCATTGGGCTATTTCTCGTTGCAGCCAGTGCTCCACAACTGGTGTAACAAAGGCTGTGGTATGTACTATCCTGTCTGTTGGATGGTACATATAAAAGATCCCTTGCTGCTAATCGAAAAGAGTAACCCATGAAGTGGTGACAGTGGGTTTCCTCTCTCAATATCTGTGTGGTCCTTAATCATATGGCTGATGCCATATAACCGTAAATAAATTGTGTTGAGTGTATCGTTAAATAAAACATTTCTTTCTTATGGATAATAATAATAATAATAATAATACATGTATAAACAGACACTGAATAGCAAATGCTGTAAGGGTTTGCTGAAATGAATTTAGATGTAATCTAACTTGTATTGAGAAGACATTATCAGAGTTTAAGCAGTCCGAATCGCTCAACAAATCGCTATATGTGAATTTGTGTTGAATTTGGCGACTATATTTCATTACTTATTCGCCAAAAAGCCGATTCAAAAATCGTCTGTCGTTTATAGATATGCCGCCATTTTTGCTGTTTTGACTAAATGAAACTTGAATTTGGTGACAGATTTTCTCAGAAACTTCGCCAAATGGCTAATATTTTATGGGCTTCAGCCTAACCCCTGATTATAAAGGTGGTTGTTTAATACAGACCTGTGGCAGTTGCATGTACATCAACTGTTCAACTCAAAGCTTAAAGCAAGAAATGTTTCTTTAATAATGTACTCATTACATTATTATTTATGATTATATGGCATCAGACATGGTTAAAGAACACTGATAATGAGGGAGGAAATCTACCGAAGCCACTCCATGGGCTACTCTTTTCAGTTAGCAGCAAGGGATCTTTTATATGCACAATTCCACAGACATGATAGAACATACCACAGCCTCTGTTGCACCGAGCTATGTGCTTTCCTGTCTGTAGGAAAATGCATATAAAAGATCCCTTACTGCATTAGGGAAAATGTAGCAGGTTTCCTCTGATGACTTATGTGTCAGAATTACCAAATGTTCGATGATTAATGAATCAATGTGACCTAGTGATGTCGTTAAACAAAACAAACAAACTGTTACTCCAACAGTCTGATGCATTTTACAAGGTTTTCACAGGACCTGGAATAATTGTATTTGTAATATTTATAGGATTAACAATACACAAATGGTAAACTGTAGGTTTGCACCGAAACCCACTGATACGTATTATTACATGATAGGTTCTGTCAATACCCATATAGAAAACTATTTATATAGGTCACATAATCTCTCCAGTAGTGATGGCTGATTAATCACCATTACACTCTTTAAAGTTTGTCTTGTTTAACGACACCACTAGAGCACATTGATTTATTAATCAACGTCTATTGGATGCCAAACGTTCGATAGTTTACATCCTGCCTCCCTACCTCAGGTGGGATTTCCTATTATTTACTACTGCATGCAGAGGTGAATCGTGCGGGTATGTTGACAGTGACGTGACAACACTGCTTTTGCCCGGTACGGTTAACTGGCGCATGCTTGATCAGTGCACTGAGTGAGTGCTCCGCAAGGCTCAATGGGTAGGTGTAAACCACTTGCACCGACCAGTGATCCATAACTGGTTCAACAAAGGCCATGGTTTGTGCTATCCTGCCTGTGGGAAGCGCAAATAAAAGATCCCTTGCTGCCTGTCGTAAAAAGAGTAGCCTATGTGGCGACAGCGGGTTTCCTCTAAAAACAGTGTCAGAATGACCATATGTTTGACGTCCAATAGCCGATGATAAGATAAAAAATCAATGTGCTCTAGTGGCGTCGTTAAATAAAACAAACTTTTTGCTTGATCAGTGCAATTTGTAACAGGTGGCATTGATTATTATTTGGTCACGGTGTTATGGAGATGCACAGCGCTTATGTAAATAAACAACAGATTGCCATGATAAAACAAATTGTTGCACTAACCTTTGGACACAGATGGAGATAAAAATGTTTATTCTTAAGCTATGGTAGTACTTAGTGACTGGTATATATCAAAAGCTGTTGTGTGTGATGTCCTGTTTGAAAGAAAGAAAGAAATGTTTTATTTAACTACGCACTCAACACATTTTATTTATGGTTATATGACGTCAGATATATGGTTAAGGACCACACATATATTGAGGGAGAAAACCAGCTGTCGCCACTTCATGGGCTACTCTTTTTGATTAGCAGCAAGGGATCTTTTTTATGCACCATCCTATAGACAGGATAGCACATACCACAGCCTTTGATTAACCAGTCGTGGTGCACTGGCTAGAGCGAGAAATAGCCCAATGGGCCCATCGACGGGGATCGATCCCAGACCGACCGTGCATCAAGTGAATGCTTTACCACTGGGCTACATTATGCCCTGAAGCATGCAACAGTATATTACTGAGGTGAGCACTCTGCCACTGGGCCACATCGTGTCCCAAGACATGCAACAGTACATCACTATGAGGCTGTTTGTTGACCCATCACACCTTAGGCGAGCACTCTACCACTGGGCTACATCCTGCCCTGAGGCATGCAACAGTACATCACTGTGAGGCTGTTTATTGACCCATCACACCTGAGGTGAGCACTCTACCGCTGGGCTACATCCTGCCCTGAGGCATGCAACAGTACATCACTGTGAGGCTGTTCATTGACCCATCACACCTTAGGCGAGCACTCTACCACTGGGCTACATCCTGCCCTGAGGCATGCAACAGTACATCACTGTGAGGCTGTTTATTGACCCATCACACCTGAGGCGAGCACTCTACCGCTGGGCTACATCCTGCCCTGAGGCATGCAACAGTACATCACTGTGAGGCTGTTTATTGACCCATCACACCTGAGGTGAGCACTCTACCGCTGGGCTACATCCTGCCCTGAGGCATGCAACAGTACATCACTGTGAGGCTGTTTATTGACCCATCACACCTGAGGTGAGCACTCTACCGCTGGGCTACATCCTGCCCTGAGGCATGCAACAGTACATCACTGTGAGGCTGTTTATTGACCCATCACACCTGAGGTGAGCACTCTACCGCTGGGCTACATCCTGCCCTGAGGCATGCAACAGTACATCACTGCGAGGCTGTTCATTACCGCGAGACGTAAATGAGATGTGACAGCACGTGTCACAGGCGGTACAGTGTAAGCATCCCAAGGAAGACAAATGCGATCAATTATTCAAATACCCTGCACTAATTCAAGTCTTTCGAGCCCGATGATGTCTTGGCAACATTGTGAATTATGCGGTCTCGTTAAACACACTAACGGTATGACCAGTAACCACTAGGCGTCCATGTGATGTATTATTCACTTCCTAAACTATTAGGACCTATGACCCAACAATGCAGTGGAATATGATGCATATAGCTGTATTGTTTGGTTACTCTTCAAAAAAAAAAAAAAAAAAAAAAAAAAGTTTAATGACACCACAGTACATTTTAAACTGTGGTTATATCTGTGTCTAACATATGGTTTTTTCAGCGTTTGGTCAAGGGAAAAAGCAAACCAGCTGACACCACATAAACTATTTCCTACCAAAAAAAGCAGCAAGGGAATTTTTATATGCATTTTTCAGTAGACACTGGGAGGATGGGGTGGGGATCGATCCTACAACTGATCACTCCTCAGGGATATATATATATACTCTACCACAGAGTTGAATTCCAAACTGTGGCCACTTTGTACACACAGAGGGAGGGAGGGAGGGAAGAAGGATGGGAGGGAGGGGAGAAAGACAGAGAGAGGGGGTAGGGAGAGAGGGAGATAGAGAAAAAAGAGAGAGAGGATAGTGTGTGTGTGAGAGAGAGAGAGAGGATAGTGAGAGAGTGAGAGAGAGAGAAAGAGAGAGAGAGGATAGAGAAAGAGACACACACAGAGAGAGAGAGAGAGAGAGAGAGAGAGAGAGAGAGAGAGAGAGAGAGAGAGAGAGAGAGAGAGAAACAAAGAGAAAGATAGAGAGAGAGAGATAGAGAGAGAGAGAAACAAAGAGAAAGATAGAGAGAGAGAGATAGAGAGAGAGAGAGAGAGAGGATAGTACAGAACAGTACATGTCATGCTCTTTCGCTTTGCATGGTGTACCAGTTTTGAGGAACTGGCTGGGATGGGACAAAATATGTGTTCATAGAAGGTGATAGATCCTGCTGATTACCAAGGTCATTGAAATTACTTGTTTTCGCTTCTGAATCAAGTTGAATTCTACATGTTATTTTGTGTTGGAAATTTGAGATGCCTATTGTTTTTGTTTAGTTTTTGGGGGGGTATTTTTCCATTGTGGTCATTAACCTTGTTGTGTGTTTGATGTAGTGATTGCCGCTATTATTGTTCCTGCACATCAGAGTTGTTGGAATATTTACATGCTAGTTTATGTTGATCAATTGACATGGATATTGATTATTTTCGGTTGATTGTGGTCATTGGCGTTATCGCTGTGTCCTGCATATCATACTCATCGGAATGTTACCGGACTTCCCCACCGTTCAGTCATGTGATGTGTTAGTTATCTATCCACGTGATGAATATTTACAACTGTGACAAACATGTCAAATTACCCATAGCGTTTTAGATTGCTTGTAGATAAGAGAAACAAGGAGCCCGGCTGGGGTCTGTAATTTGTAATGATAGTGATCCATATTTACATAGACAAGCCAGCACCATGGAAATATTTGGATCACTGGTATTAAAACTGCAAACTACTATTCGAACCTGTCCATAAAGACCACCCAAACAATGTGGTCTTTGTATGAAGGGGTGGGATGTGGTTCTGGGAGTCTGTAATTTGCAATGATAGTGATCCATATTTACAAAGACAAGCAAACTCCATGGAAATGTTTTGTTCACCGAGATTGAAATTGAAATCTACTGTTCCAACCTGCCTATAAAGACCACCTAATTAATATGGAGAATATAGATTTTTTTTTTTGCAAATGGTCTTTGTATAAAGAGGTGGGATGTAGCTCAGGGGTTACTTTTGTGTAAACGAACAACAACAAACAGAAGCAAACACTCAAACAACTAAATTAATTGGGCTGAATTTTACGAAGCCTGTTTTTCTTAAATGCAGGTGTTTAAGCATTGGAAATGTATGTAGTTACAAACGCAGGTGTTTAAGCAAAGTAAATGTATGTAGTTGGACACGTGTTTAAGTCTAAAACAGGCTTTCTAAATTTGGCCTAATATGTTTTCTACATGTAGCTATTAATTTTTAATTTGTTTTTAAAAATAAAATTAATTCAAATAATGTTTTACTTTTTTTTTGTGCTGGGAAGCATCAGAAGGAACCATATTAACTAAAAAAAATTGTACTTCACTTTCATCGTGCATATTTTAATTACAATGCAAAATTCTTATTCTCCGTAACAGCCAGTATGACTAAAAATATCTTGCAACAGGTAAATAAGTACACATGTTTGTTGAATGACATGTGTGCAGCCAACTGTCAGCCATTGCAACACCTAGGCATTGTTCCACATTGTTTTACAAATAGTGGGCACAGCTGCCATGACATTGGGATACTAAAACACATTTATCACACTGGTGTCTTCCAATGAATAATAACCCATGGGTTATTTGCCGTATCACACAGCCCACAGATTTTAGCTGCAGTGATGATACTTTAGTGTTGATAATGTCGAGGTTGCAGGATTTTTCATTGTGCATCTGGAAAAAGAAAGATGGAAAGAAAGAAATGAATATTTATTTAACGACACCTCGGCACATTTTTAACAACTATTTCATTTGACTGATTGGTGTCTGATATATGGTTATTTTCATACTAGGTTGAGAGGAAATAAAAGTAAAACAAACAGGACATTTTTTTTTTTATACCAATACATGTACATATCCTAAAACATCAAATATAGTTTTTGAATATGTACTGAGGGAAAGCAATCGTGAAAATAGATAAGATAGAAATAAATTCACTATATACCCATATTATAGATCCTATTTTTAGTGACGGGCCTCAGTGATATGGATTAAACTTTGTTATTCTTGACCTATGATATAGAAAATACTACATGAGTGGCCATTAGATACCATTTATCTTACAAGTTGTTTCAAAATATATCTAATGAGTAAAAGCGCAACTCCTTACATACCTCAAAAACCAGGATATAAATCAGTTTAAATATTTTTGAAATAAAACTTATTTATGGTGCATATGCTTGTAGTTAACTTGTAAGCCTACATCAGAGACTGCAATAATTTTCAGTCATGTTAATTTCAGTGGACAGTTTGACTGTAGTCATTTCTATGGAGCAGCCAGTGGCAGTAGTCGGAACGTGCACCCATAACAGGCATGCACTATAACAGTTTGCTCTGAATGTGCATGTTCAACCACTAGAACTTGAATTAACAGCCAGTCTGAAGTCTTTAAATGGATCATCATCATATATGTGATGTTACTGTGTAATACCACAAAAATAACACAGTGTTTTCTCTAATAGAAGTGTAAGAAATAAAGTCAAACTAGAATACTCAAAATACATGGGGCCTTCCACTTAGCACGGAGCTCAGACAGAGCATATCCCTACTGTGCAAATCGATAGTCTGCTACACAACTCTGAATATTCAAAACCTACATCTCTGCCTTTAAAACATTTTAATCTGAAGTTAAAAACTTACAATGAACAAATTTAGGTTTTTCAAGAGTTATGCTAGAAGTTGTACCTTGTTGTCCCAGCTCACAGAGTTTATTCCCCCCCCCCCCACACACGCACCCTGTCTTCAGGGTAAAAGGTTAATGTCCATGTTAATTACCACTGCTGCACTATAATTTGCTTGATCATCAAATTTAATAATTACACTCAATTGTTGAGGGGAAAGCCTTTTGAATGAAGGGAATTGAGTGTCAGAGGAGCCGCTGATCGATCAGCGGGCACAGTATGGCTGACTCTATGCACAGGAAAGCAATTAATTGCATGCTACCTCTCGTACGGCTGGGATCGGAGGTTTGCAATAAGCGCATTGTCTGTCATTGTCCAAGAAGTACTGGTGCCATTATTACAAGATGAATTAAGCCGTATTTGTTGGCTCTCGGTTTCGTACTCACACCATTTAACTTCCCTCTTGGCCTTGGTACTGCATGGTTAGCAATTCGATTCATCTGTACACCGATGAACGTTCAAGCATGCCTGTCTTGATCATGCTCTCTAAGTTTCCTCCCCCCACCCCCCGAGAGATTTGTGCAAAGACAGAGAAATCTTGTTTAGTACTGAAGTTAATTAACATTAAGATGTAAAGATTGATCACGGTTCGGGAGCTGGATTTAGCTCTGTCAGTGGAATGCTTCATGAGCTGTTGCGGGTTTCCTCTCTCAATATCTGTGTGGTCCTTAACCATATGTCTGACACCATATAACCGTCACTAAAATGTGTTGAGTGCGTTGTTAAATAAAATATTTCTTTCTTTCTTTCTTTCTTGAGCTGTTGTTAAACAAATATTCCTTCCTTTCCTTGGCCATGGTTTTTGGCCAGCCTTTTGATGCTTGTAATGGTTAAAATCTTAATGAAAAATAAGATAATCTGTTTAATAAGTAGTTGAATTTAAATAGGAATAACCGTATTGTGTTTTCTGTTTCGCTGATAACAGCAAATGAGAAAACATTTAAGCTTGTAGAGGAAATTGAAACATTAATAATAAAATATATATAGTAAAACCCCTCAAAACTGGACCCTCAGTAAAGCAGAATTCCCTCAAAAACTGGACATTTTTCACAGTCCCTTTTTAAATATCTGTACATAACCGAACCTCTTTAAACCGTATACCCTTACAAACAGACTTTTTGCTTGTTCCCATTGTTGTCCAGTTTAGAGGGGTTTCACTGTATATAATATGCAGGGGTGGGAATTCTCCTCAGATCAGCTGTTTTCCTCTCATGGAACATTGCGTTTCCTCGCATTTTAATCGTCCTTTCCTCCAAAATGTGTCAGATGGCACAGATGTTAACCTAGGATTTCTAGAATTTCTGGGACCCCTCTAGATTTCCTCTTTTTTTATAGTTCACCAATTCCCACCCCTGATTATATGGCCAGAACATTGTTTTCATTTACTTAATGTTTCCATTTTCTCGATCAGATGAAATTTATGGTTTTCATTTACTGAATGTTTCCATTTCCTCTATCAGATGAAATTTATGGTTTTCATTTACTTAATGTTTCCATTTTCTCGATCAGATGAAATTTATGGTGGTACACAGGCAACAGAGCTATTACCCCTCAAAAACAAAAGTGTATGTCATGGAATACTGCTTTAGACAGCAAAGACAGTTAAAATTTAAGTTAATACAATGGATAATAAAAAGATTGACCATTTTGTTACGGATGTAAAAAATCTATATATCCTTCACTAAAGATGTGGCTTTACAACATTAGTTAACTCTTTAAAAAAAAAAAAAAAAAAGGCCCTTTTTGGCACAATTTGTTTACTATTTTTAATAACGTGCCTTTTCGGGGACTTAGTTGATGCGCCTTTTTGCCCTTGGTCTCCCATCCTAAATTATTTCCTAAGTCTGCCCTTGGTTTTATATCAAATTTGTACAATTCATGTGAGAAATGTGTAGAATTCTACTACTCTTGTAACACCATTGTAACTGTTGATATACATGTTTGCTATAGTATGAAGAGTCGTATTGACCATGCATATATGCAGGTTATTACATGAGCATGCATTCTATGCACAATTCATGAAGCAAGTTTGTCGATTGTTTTATTTCCCAAGTGAAAGAAGCAGGAATACTACTACTACTGGTATGATCATTTATTATTGAAATGCAGATATACACGAAAACATAGAGTAATGTTTTTCAATGATTGTTACAGTTAACGAACATAACTGATAACAGTGATGCTTTCAATTTAAGAAAGAGCCGAAAACATAGGAATGATAAAGGTATGATGTCACAGTTAGATCTTGATACCTGTAGCATGCATGACCTGTAAAATACAATAGACCTATTTTTAATGTCTTGCTGGTTAAAGAAAAAAGAAAGAAGTGTTATATTTAACGACGCACTCAACACATTTTATTTATGGTTATATGGATGGCGTCAGACATATGGTTAAGGACCACACAGATTTTGAGAGGAAACCCGCTGTCGCCACAACATGGGCTACTCTTCCGATTAGCAGCAAGGGATCTTTTATTTGCACTTCCCACAGGCAGGATAGCACAAACCATGGCCTTTGTTGAACCAGTTATGGATCACTGGTCGGTGCAAGTGGTTTACACCTACCATTGAGCCTTGGGGAGCACTCACTCAGGGTTTGGAGTCGGTATCTGGATTAAAAATCCCATGCCTCGACTGGGATCCGAACCCAGTACCTACCAGCCTGTAGACCAATGGCCTGCCACGATGCCACCGAGGCCGGTGCTGGTTAAAGAAGACACATGTGCAGAGGGAGGGTTTCGGGGTGAACCCCCTCCTCACCCCCTGTTTAAAACAATTTTTTTTTTTTTTTTAAATATATTTTTCGAGTGAGCATGAACCAAACCACCCAAGAAATTTCAATCACCACAGACTAGATCCCCCAAATATTTCTTACACATGTGTTTGTAAAATGTTGCTGAGCTTAAACTTTGTATAGAAAATAATGCATCTTTAATCTGTACCAAATAAAAAATAATTTGTTTTAAAAACCCATCATATTTTACTATATCTTCAGTGGAGAGCTCAAAACTTGTATTTAAAATAATTGAAAAGTCTTCGTTCTGGAGTTAATGCAGGACTCTAAGAATTGAAAAAGCCATTTGTAGACTACATTGTTTTTTTCTTTCTATTTTTTTCTTTTTTTCTTTTACAAGTAATCAATTTTATATTGCATATCCTGTTTCAAGCATCTACATGTATACTTTCCATTAAAAAACAATCAGTATCTTAAGTTTTTCTCTCCATAAATAATCTTTCTATATTTTGATTTATTTTAGCAATATCAATAATTTGTCTATAGTAGTGTTGGTATAAAGTGCTCCTACTAGCAGTAGCTAATGGAAATTACCCCATTAGCTCAGTTGGTAAAGCACTGTACTCTTAAACAGAGTGTCTGTGGCTTGAATCCTGTATGTGGAGGTTGATTTATCTGTTACATATCAGACAAAACACCTGAAAATGGAAGTACCATAAACTGAACAATTAATAATGGACATCTACCTCATTGCAATTACAGTCAAATATATATGTAATGGATGTCCATTAATTGCTTAATTTTGCAGTATTGAGTTAAATACTTTTAGAAACCACGAGTTGTGTAAGATAAATCGTCTCCAACGGGCACAAGTATATTATTCTGTTTCTTACATGCCCTTAGAAAGTCATTTTTAATATAAGTTTAATGGGAAAACACTAAACACATGACGTAGTAAAATGATGTCATCTGTTTATGGTTAAAACTGTTTCTCAGGGTTTTTTCTATTTTATGATTTTAAATTTTTTCACAATATTTTATTTATATTAGTTTATCCAAATTTATAACATAAACCCTTATTGATTGCTGTATAAACCAGTTAACAAAAGACAAAGACTAATGTGTAAAGAATGGATCTTTAATGATGATGATCTTGGACAAATCAGGAAAATTGGACTTGTTTTGAAAACTTGTTCCTATTACACATTAGGTAAGTGCCGTAAATCCCACTCTTTGAAGCCTGGATTTGATAAGTGGTCTCCAGGAATACAGAATGGACACTGATGGCCAGACAGTGTGGTGTCTTTAATAATGATATTATATTAATGGACACAAATAGCTGTCTGTACTTAACACAACACAGCAAACAGAATACATGCACAGAGAGAAAAACAGTCAGATTGGTTTTGGAATTGTGGACTTGTATGCCACCAGAAAACCATTCTTGTCCTTGTGTCTTTGATGATAGGCTTACAATAACCTACCTGCTTTTAAAGACACGTCGTAAGACTTTGTTTATTTCTTTCTTTCTTTCTTTCTTTATTGTTTTGTTTTTGTTTTTGTTTTTGTTTTTGTTTTTGTTATATTGTTATTTTTTTAGGTCACGGTAATTTTTAATCTATATACATTGTATATGTTTCAGTTGATATGTTTATAGTTATACAGCATGTACCTTTTTTGTTAATAGACTAGCATTCAAGACAGGTAGCTAGATGTTTCTGTTTTTGTTTTTGTTTTATGTCAAAAGGAATATTTTAATGTAATTTACATGTCCATTAATTGTAATCATTAAACTCAGTTTAGTAACTTGTAATATGGTATGTGATCTGAAATTTTGGTTACTTTTGTATCCATATATTAAAGGAACTATCCTGAGTTTTTAGTCCTAAGCAAGACTTCTGGGTTTTTTCTCTGCAACAAAATAAACACATATCCTGCTTTTTTGTGTTTCTAAAAACACCATCTTATCTTAACATGTTTTAACTATAAATGAATATATGGATATGGATAAATGCATCTGGAATGACCTTCGTAGCCCAGTGGTAAAGTGTTCGCTTGATGCACGGTCAGTT
This sequence comes from Gigantopelta aegis, assembly GCF_016097555.1. Classification (NCBI taxonomy): domain Eukaryota; kingdom Metazoa; phylum Mollusca; class Gastropoda; order Neomphalida; family Peltospiridae; genus Gigantopelta; species Gigantopelta aegis. The sequence goes on from NC_054701.1 coordinate 43,876,495, forward strand.
TGGGATCGATCCCCTTCAGTGGGCCCATTGGGCTATTTCTTGCTCCAGCCAGTACACCACGACTGGTACATCAAAGGCCATGGCATGTGCTATCCTGTCTATGGGATGGTGCATATAAAAGATCCCTTGCTGCTAATCTAAAAGAGTAGCCAGTAAGTGGCGACAGCGGGCTTTCTCCCTCAATATGTGTGGTCCTTAACCATATGTCCGACGCCATATAACCTGTAAATAAAATGTGTTGAGTGCATCATTAAATAAACAATTTCCTTCATTTCCTGGAATGACCTTTGGCTGAATTATTTAAAATTCATTTGGCTGTTGGAAGAAATAATACATTTGTGTGTTCAAAATTATTTTAGACAAAAACTGATATTGAGAAACTACAAAACATTATAGTGTCCAGGGATGAATTGAATATGTAAGTAAATTGTAATTTTAATAATGTAAAAAGGATTTTATTTGTCCAAAACCTTTTAAAATGGCCACAAATGGCCTTTGTAACACCAGTTACTGGCTGGAACGAGAAATAGCCCAATGGGTCCACCAATGGGGATTGATCCTAGACTGACTGCGCATCAAGGGAACACTTTACCACTGGGTTATATCCCGCCCCTGAAATGTGCTGAACGTCTTTGCAAAGGAAAAGAAAACAAGTGTGTTCTTGTTGGTGATTGGATGAAAGTTGCCATGGTGAGTGAGCCTATTCACTAGCCGACCTGAGAGTGCTAATGCATTGTACTTGTATTAATTAAGCTACAATTTCATTTGACATTGCAAGCAACCGCAGACTTTCAAAATCTAGGTGAACCATAAATAATTGATCAGTATCAAATTAATAACAAATACAATGGATATTCCACCAGCATTATGTGCAATCTGATTAAAAGTTAGTTTTCCCATTCCGACTAGTGCTCATCATGAGTAACATCCAAATCCAGTGGGCATCGATGTTTTAATTCAGAATGTTCTGTTTTCCTGTTCTAACCGGGATTCCAGATGTGTTGTGTGAAGATCTTCTTTTTTTCTTCTTTTTTTTGGTCTGATTTAAAGTTCTGCTGTACTATTACAACAGGAGGCAGAATGTAGCTCACTGGTTTACAGCTCACCTGGGGTTTGGTTTTAGAATCAATCTCCCCCAATTGACTTCGATTTTCCCAACCCCAGCCAGTTCCTCCTGACTGGTAGATCAAAAGCCATGCACTGGCCTGTCTGGAGATATCAGCCTTGGTGGTGCAGTGGTTAAGACATTGGACTTAAGGCTAGTAGGTACTGGCTTCGCATCCTGGTACCCATTCAGTGTGAGGTTTACAACCCATTTGGTACATATAAGCCCACTACACCGACTTCTCTTTCACAAACAACTAACCACTAAACCTCTGTCCTAGACATACAGCCCAGAAAGCTGAAGTGTGTGTCCAGGACAGCGTGCTTGAACCTTAATTGGATATGATCATGAAAATAAGTATCAATGGAATAATATCTGGAGAAGTGCCAATAAAAGGTCAGTTGGTGCCTTTCGGGAGTAAACTGTGTTGTGGCAACAGGTTTGCTCCTCCCTCCCCCCCTCTCTCTCTCTCTCTCTCTCTCTCTCTCTCTCTCTCTCTCTCCCCCCCCCCCCCCCCCTTACCTCCTACTTCTGTAGAGTGTCAAAATAATGTGTTTAGACACCAAACAGCCATGGTTAAAATGTTCTGAGGTATCTGCATTAATCAAACTGATTTAATGTGGTTCATAACACTTAGAAAAATAATGTCATTTGACCACTTTAATCATCTTCCCACAAGTAGATTAAATATTAATTTTCTAAGTTCAGTACACATGTAAAGGTTCCATTGTATGTCACTGTATTGTAGTGACTGGTAAGATGAATAAGCTTTATTATTTCATACAGAGTATAGCCACCATAGGGCGACATCTACTAGGGAGTAGGGGAGGGAGGGGCAGTTTTCCCCCTGAAGTGCTATTTTTATTTGGTTGGAGATCCTCTATTATCCTCTTCTTTTTTTTAAAGTATTATTTAATTTTATTTATTTTTTACTGCTCCCCTCCCCTGTTATTTTATGCTGGCTACAACCTTGTAATAGTTACTTGTGTATGAACCCGTATCTAAATAACATGTGAATACTTTCATGTTGACATAAAATTTGCATTAACTATACAAATCTTTCATTGATCTGAACTCGGAGACACGCATTACTGATAAATAGTTGTTTTCAATTTCATTTGTATTATTTCTCAAAGGTTTTTGTTGCTAAATTGTGAAGGTTTGTTTTGTTGATCGTTTGCTTGTGTATAGTTTGTTGTTTTCACTTTTAGTGTGTGGCCTAGTTAATGCAGAAAAACAGTAAAGTGCAGTGGTCATTTCTGTTTGTGAATACAGATTTTTGTTTTATTCACTTTAGAGTAGTAGACTGTGTAAAGGAACATGTTGGTTGCTATGGAAAACTAGCTCCATTGTTTCATTCATTGTAAGTGGGGACAAAATAATCGTTTGTGGTTCTGTTATGGAATGACTTTATGATTCCCTACTGACACATTCTGTATGTAAATAAGGGGCAGAAAGAAAGCACTAAATGACCCCTTGTAAATTGGGGTGTAACACCATTGGGTGCTAATCGTTCATTACTTAACACCAAATCTTGCCTTTTTATATCCCTTTGTACCATGTAATGTTTTGTAAAGTTACATAATACTTATCGATACCTTTTTAAACATTATATATATTGTTGAATGGCTCATTGCCGTGACTATTTGAGAGACAGACATACAGAGAAGGATGGACAGACATATATACAGACAGACAGACAGACAGACAGACAGACAGATATAGACAGACAGACAGACAGACAGAGTGACATGGAGACACAGAGGTAGAGGTAGTTTTTGTGTGTATGTGTCTTCCCCTCCCCATCTGTAGGCATCAGCTGGTGCAAGAGGAACAAATAACATGTGCTGTGGTTTGTACTGATATTAAATGATCTCACTATTTCCTTGACATATTGAAAGAATGAATAAAGAGTCAAACTAATTTGATTTTAAAATTTAGAAAAAGACTTTGGAATCCATACATTTCTTCTTTTTTAAATGCATTTATTTAGAAAGACATTACAACCACTATAATATTTATTATTTATTCAGAATGACATTAACCGCTGTAATATTCGTTTTTATTTGGAAGAACATTTGACCTATTACTAATATGTTATTTTAACGTTATTCAATTACCTTGTGTTTGATTTCCACCATAATTTAATATCTCTTTTTCCTAGCTCTGCCAACATGCACATCATGCCAATATTGATCAATTTGGTTTTTCACAGAGCATGTCTGTCACGCCTACTCATGTTAAATTTTTAAATAATGAGTATTTTGGAATTGATCACTTTTTCATCACTGTCTCGTCCAAGAGTCGAAATTACCGTACCATATGTCTTAATTTTAAATTTGCTGAGGCATCAATAAACACATACTTCTTTACATTCCTTTCCTAAAATCTGAGCTTCTTTACTGTTATTCAATCACGGTGGGTTCTGCAGCTGTATAAAAAAGGTCTCTTGTATTTTGTCGCAGTAGGATCCTTGATGAATTGAGTGTTGCAAAATAGTGTTCATTTTCTGAGATACATTCTGGGGATACCACTGGTCATACAATCGAACCTGTGGTTAAGCACCCACCTGAAAGAATGTAAGGTACCTCGTAAAGCAATTGGCTACTTAATGTAGGTCATTTTATACCATAGAAGATAGGTTGCTGCCCAATACAGGATTAGTTTGTTCAATAAATAATTTCAGGAATTAGTAAGATGGGTTTTTTTTTAGACATATAGCTGCTTAATACAGTTAAATGTATGCCATATTAATTTGAGGCAGAGATAAAAATATTTGAGAATGCCAGATTTTGGCATTGACTAAAAACTGTTCCTATTCTTGTTTGATAAATGCTCACAATACCCCTGCCCCCCCCCCCCCCCCCCCCACACACACACACACCTTACTTTTTATTATTGTACAATATTGTCTGGATTCTTTTTGTATTTTATTTTCATATTTTGCTCTCAGTTTTTCAGCACTATAGAGGTGAATGCTGAACATTATGGCATATAGATGTATATTATTCAGATCCTCACTTCTAAGTTATTTAATTTTTGTTTTTAATTTTTCAGAACTTTGAAAATGTCCGATTGAATTTGAATCAGTCAGGGTCCACTTTCCGACGAAACCAACATGAGCAGCTTGTGCAAAAAATCAGATCACAGAAAGAGGTCATAAAGGTGAAAGTGAAGTCATCACCACAACCAAAGTCTGATGGACGAGACAGATCAAAACAGGTGAGTCCAGAAAACAGAATTTTACTGTTTACTGTTTACAGGTATAGTTTATACAGGGATTCCAGAAAACAGAATTTTACTGTTTACTGTTTACAGATTTCTAATTTATACAGGGAGTACAGAAAACAGAATTTTACTGTTTACTGTTTACAGATTTCTAATTTATATAGGGAGCCCAGAAAACAGAATTTTACTGTTTACTGTTTACAGATTTATAATTTATACAGGGAGCCCAGAAAACAGAATTTTACTGTTTACTGTTTACAGGTTTATAATTTATACAGGGAATACAGAAAACAGAATTTTACTGTTTACAGGTTTATAATTTATACAGGGAATACAGAAAACAGAATTTTACTGTTTACTGTTTACAGGTTTATAATTTATACAGGGAATACAGAAAACAGAATTTTACTGTTTACAGGTTTATAATTTATATAGGGAGTATAGAAAACAGAATTTTACTGTTTACTGTTTACAGATTTATAATTTATACAGGGAGTACAGACTCGCTGTGCATGGTTTTTCAGAGTTTATTATTTTGAAACTGGTGGGATGGGGAATATATTTGTCAGTTTTGAAGAAGCAAGAACACATTAATAAATCCATTCCCATACTCAAACCCTAAACTACCTCTCCTGGTGGTGTATATGGAAATGAAATTTTAGCCATTTGCCATTGTTGTTGTGAATATGTGCTTCATGTTTGGTAAAGAACACAGATGTGTATAAAAACTTGGACTTTTTTTTTTTTTATGTCTTTAAAAGTAGGGTAAATAGAGAATAACTGGTTACTGTTTTAAGTGTCTCTGTAAAGGCACATTTTAATTAGATGTATGGAAGGAAATAGTATTTATGTTAATATATCCTATAGTTCATTTTAAAAAAGGCTTTATCCTATGAAGCTTAGAATGGCATTCACAATTCGACCTGCATGAGCAGGATAAAGCTGATATCTTAGGACAGTAACCAGTTATTTTATTTATCCTGCAATTCACATACATATTTTTTTTTTTTTAAATAAACTGTTTTATTTCACAACTTTACCGTTTTGCACCAAAACAAAATAGTCCTTAAATAACAACAAAATATTTTTTATTTTTAAATTAAAATTTGTGTTCAAAATGTTTTTTTTTTTTTTTAAATCAAAACAATCAACTGGAAATAAAGGAATAAGTAGCTGTGAACAATATAACATTTATTTGTTGATCATAACTAGTGTAAAAATAGTTCTGCCCCAAAAACCTATATTTTTGGTCAGTGACCTTAAATACAGAGATTTATCTAGTCATCATATCTTGACAATACATGTAGCGATTGTGAGATAAAAATCCTTTGTTGTTACTTGGTAGGAGTAGCTTATATGGTGACAGAAAAGGGTTTCTTATATCACTATCTCAATAAGACCAAGTGTTGAACCAACTGTAAATAAATAAAAAAATGTCTTCTTCTTGTTAAACAGACATCCTTTTTGTCATAAAGCGAGAATAACATATTAAGTTTCCGATGGCGTCTAGTTTCCATTTAGTTCAACATTTAATTTTCTCATTTACTCTAAATCCAAAATCAGTGACATTGTTAAAGTTACATCAACATGTATGTGGGGTGAGGCGTAGCCCAGTAGTACAGCACTCGCTTGATGAGCAGTCGGTTTGGGATCGATCCAGCCAGTGCACCACGACTGGTACATCAAAGGCCATGGTATGTGCTATCCTGTCTATGGGATGGTGCATATAAAAGATCCCTTGCTGCTAATCGAAAAGAGTAGCCCATGAAGTGGCGACAGCAGGTTTCCTATCTCAATATCTGTGTGGTCCTTAACCATATGTCTGATGCCATATAACCGTAAATAAAATGTGTTGAGTGCGTCATTAAATAAAACATATGTATGCTCGTATCAAGGCATGTTAAAAAAAATTATCATTAGCAGATTAAATTTTCTTTTTGACTTTTAAATCTAATAAAAGATTTTCTTTTAAACATTTTGAATGTTCCATCACAAATTATTTTCTTAATTCACCATATTAGTTTATGGTGGTTAAGACATTTAATTCTGCCGTATTCTTGTTTTTAACCATATCTCGCTGAGGTCAGTTTCCATAAGAATGTCTCGTAGATCGAGGTGTGTCTCATCCTTGATTGATCTGTCCCATTCAGGTTCTCATCACTGGTACATCAAAGTCTGTAGTATGTACTGTCCTGTTGGTGGGCATATAAAAGATCCCTTGCTACTATATCATTACAGTATTTGGTGGTATAACCGTAAATAAAATGTGTTGAGTGCATCGTTAAATAAAACATGTATTTGGTGGTTTTTCTCTCTTTTGACCAAGTGTTGAAATAATATTTTGAATACCAAATAGCTTTTGTTTAAAAATTAATGTTGTTAAAGAAATATTTCTTTCCTTTCTTTTCTAGAGGTCAAGTATGAATATATATTATACATATATAATATATATATATATATCATAGAACTGTGAGTTCATTATTACAGGTGAATAATACAAGAAAAGAAAGAAAGAAATGTTTTGTTTAACAACCCACTCAACACATTTTATTTACGGTTATATGGTGTCAGACATATGGTTAAGGACCACACAGATATAGAGAGAGGAAACCCACTGTCGCCACTTCATGGGTTACTCTTTTCAATTAGCAACAAGGGATCTTTTATATGCACATCCCACAGACAGGGTAATCGTGGTGCACTGGAATGAGAAATATCCCAATCAGCCCACTAACGGGGATCAATCCCAGACCGACTACGCATCGAGCGAATGTTTTACCACTGGGCTACGTCCCCCCCACCCCCAGGTGTATAATACAATGTTTACAGCATGGTTTATATTTAGCGATAGGATAATAAATCATATTAATCTTTGACTTTGGAAACATTGACAGGTGATCAGTTAAATAAATGACTGATGGAAGTCCAGATAAATGTTTTGAGAATATTATGTTTTGAAGTGTTATTATAAACACATTTTGAGAAAAATATTTCTTTTAATTTCTAAAAACATTATATGAAATACATGTAAATAAATTAATGAAATATAAAATATTTTGTTATCAGTTAAGCCTATCTGTAGTTTTTGCCTGTCCTGTCTTTGGTAATACCTGTACACATATATAATTAAAAAGTCTCTCTCTCTATATATATATACTGAATAATCTTTGAAATAAAATCTTGTTTGTCATGTGGCGACCCGAAATTGAATCAATCTGTCCATGATTAAATCTCACTATACCATGACTGGTAACATTTTGTATGAAATTGTACTTGTGGCTAAAAATACACTAGTACATGTATATCACACACGAAGATAATATAGGCCTACTCATATACCCGTAACTGTATACCGTAAATCCTTGAAGATACAAACATGTAGTCAAACTTGCTCAGATGTGAACCTCTATTAAGCAGGCACCTGTCTTTAAAGGCCAACTTAATTTCTTCATTTCCATCTAGCTGTAAATTTGACAACATTATGAAGGCACCTGGCATAAAGACAACTTAACTCTTCCCATATCAGCTGTTATATACAGTACAGTCCAAGTTAATGTTTGTTTTGTTTAACGTCACCAGTAGAGCACGTTGAATTTTTAATCGTTGGCTATTGGAAGTCAAACATTTGGTAATTTTGACATATAGTTACTGTTTTAGATAGGAAATCTACTAATTGTTTCCATTAGTAGCAAGGGATCTTTTAGAAAACCCACTAATTGTTTCCATTAGTAGCAAGGGATCTTTTAGAAAACCCACTAATTGTTTCCATTAGTAGCAAGGGATCTTTTAGAAAACCCACTAATTGTTTCCATTAGTAGCAAGGGATCTTTTAGAATGAAAAATAACCCAATGGGCCCAGCAATGTGGATTGATGCTAGAATGAACATGGATCAGGTGAGCACTTTACCACTAGGCTACATCCCACCCCATAGTACATTTAAAGTTTAATAAGGAAAGGAAAGGAATGTTTATTTAATGACACCACAGCACATTTTAAACTATGGCTAACTGATGCCTATCATATGGTTATTTCGAGAGAAAGAAAGTTGAAAACCACAGCTGCCACATAGAATGCTCTTAAAAAGCAGTGAGGGATCTTTTATTTGCACTTTTGCATATGCAGTACAGTCCATACCACGGCCTTTGATGTACCAGTCATGGGGTACTGGTAACTTGTACTAAGTCGCGACTTGCATTAAGACATCACTTTGTCGTATTCTTGGTTGATTAACAGGTATAGTTTATGTGAAACTTTGAATAACAACAACTATTAAAGAGCCACCTGTGTTAAGAGACCACTTGGATATTCTGTCATATGATCTACATCTAATTATAAATTAACAGGCAACATTTTAATGCTTTATTAGGTCATGGGGCAGGACATAGCACAGTGGTAAAGTGGTTGCCTGATGAGCAGTTGGTCTATGATCAATCCATGTCAGTGGTATGTGCTATCCTGTCTTTGGGATGGTGCATATAAAAGATCCCTTGCTACTAATTAACTCATTCCTTTATTTTTAAATTTTTTTATTAATTTTTTTTAAAACGTAAAATTAAATAATTAAAACATTTTAAATACCAGCCAGGATACAGCAGATGAATGCAGGCAACATTTTGTTCATTATATCACATCACAATTTGCTGTGCAAGTTTCACCGATTACTACCCAGTTTTATAACATTTAACAGTAGTTGCTAATCAAGTTTCAATTTGACTACAAATATCACTAATCACAATTTTGAAAACAAAATGTTCTCTGGAATGACTTTTGTTTTTGTGAGTTTCTAAAAAAAGTTATAAATTAATGGTGGCCTCAGGCCCACACATCATGGGCATTTGCTGCATGAAAACTATTCGTTATTGGCAGTTACATCACCGTGATCAATACAGCATAGTGGCTAAAATTGAGACTGGAAATTGTCCATTGTTATGTGTCCAGTATGGCCAGTGTTACCCAATGATCATTATGGGCTATTGATCACAAACACTAACAGTCTTATTTATTAGCAAAGCCATCTTGCAGTCGTTACGAAATACTGTTGTTACTAGTTAATATTCAATAGCCAGGTTTCTACCTCATTAGGTAAACTTGGCAGATGTATTAGTGTTATGTTGCTGCTAAAAGGCTCAACGTTAATGGTCAATATATATTTTTTTGACTAATGCCAGTGTGGTGGATGGGTTTCTTATCGTTCCATAACCATATATATTATACATAAAGCAATTTTACACACTCCAAAATACTTGTGTTTTCGTTACCACTGATTTGTACGAGCATTTTCTTGAAGGGGACTCTATATGTGGTATGTATTGTGAAGTTTTGCTAAAACTACAATTATATATAGAATTATAGAAGGTAAAATTGTAAAAACGTTCATTTAGTTTGAACATAGTCCACACAAGTAAAGTTTTGTGTGAACAGTTTTTTATTTGCACATTAAATTTAAGATGTTGTTTTTACATGGTCATTGCATGATGGGTTATGTGAAACCAAAAGGGTTACCTGAATTTGATTTTGTGTATATAAATATGGCTCACACAAATTTTCACTTCTCATAGGCCTATGTGCTGTACAAACTGTGGAATGAGCTGTTAAGTGTTTTATTTCCCAAACGAGCATGCAGAACAATACATTTTCCAGAAAGTCAATAACTTTAATGTAACATGTACTTATATGTATTTTAGCAGGAATTAAATTTGCATGCTGCATATTGAACTACAAAGCCTAAAAAAAATCCTGATTGTTTTGGGGACAAAAAGGACAACCCTATTTTAATTTTAATTTATATATATATATATATATATATATATATGTACATGTATTAGTATTTAAAAAGAGTGCATACATAATATTTTATCTGCACCCATATGGGTAAATGTAGTAAAAAAAACCCACCCCAAAACAACAATTGTTTCCTAAAATGTAAAAAAATTTTTTTATATATAGGCCTAACCAAGAAATAGATTTATCAATGAATCTGTTATAAAAAAGAAATAATTATGGAACATTGGCATGCATAAGTAATTACTATAATAAGACTTTTATAACCAGTAAAATTAGTCGTATTATTTTAGTCTTAGATCTAGCACATCTATAATAGGAGTAAATGAAGAGAAAGATGACCTTTTTAGAGTAGGTTTTGTTTTCTATATATATATATAACTTGGAATTAGTGGAATAATTAACTTCTAAAGTAGGCAGGTGAAAATAGTCACCTTTACGACATCAAAGGGAAGAATGTGACAGGGTGAATTGATAAAGGTGTGACCTGCACAGAGATAAAACATTACAGTTGGTCCAGATCAAGAGCTGAAAACATTCACTGCAATGACAGGATTATGTGAAGTCTGCCCTCTTACTAAAGGCACGGTCACACTGTGTGAGTTACAGAAACATTCAGAAGCATCTGATTTAGTTATGGGGGCAAGACGTAGCCTAGTGGTAAAGCACTCGCTTGATGCGTGGTCAGTTTGGGATTGATCCCCGTCAGTGGGCCCATTGGGGTATTTCTCATTCCAGCCAGTGCACCACGACTGGTACATCAAAGGCCGTGGTATGTGCTATCCTGTCTATGGGATAGTGCATATAAAAGATCCCTTGCTGCTAATCGAAAAGAGTAGCCCATGAAGTGGCGAATGCGGGTTTCCTCCCTCAATATCTGTGTGGTCCTTAACCATATATCCGACGCCATATAATTGTAAATAAAATGTGTTGAGTTCGTCGTTAAATAAAACATTTCCTTTCCTTTCCTGATTTAGTTATGATTAGTTGTAAAATAAGATAAGCTGAAGATGATAACAGAAAACATTTTGTTCAGTATTGCATCACGATTCACTATGCAAGTTTCAGAAATCGCTACACAATTTTTAAAACATTAAACAGCAGTTGCTAATCAATTTTCAATTGACTAGAAATATCGCTAATCAAGATTTTGAAAACAAAATGTTCCCTGAATAATTGTTTCATCCCTTTGTATTTAATCAGCAATTTGTTTCTGATGTATGAAAGTGTGTGGTATGTATTGTTATATATTGATAAATATTTGTTATTTATAATTAAAACACATTTGAACCTGCTGCTTCAATTTTCATGACATTTGACAGACATTTCATCCATAAAAATGAATTCCGCAATTAAATGTAAGTCGAGAATAAAAGTATGTAAAAGATCCATTGCTGGTATTCAATAAAGTAGCATAATCAGTGTAGTAGGTTTATTAATTTTAATTTTTTTTTTAGCAGTTAACCATGTGTTGCTGTTATCAGGCCAATTTTACAAAGCCTGTTTTTCTTAAACGCTTGTGCTTAAGCATTGCAAATATATGAAGTTACACATGTGTAAGTGATAAACAGGCTTTGTAAATTTGGCCCATCAGCACATGGTCAATACTTCCTGTTAGAACAATGTGCTGAGGTGTCATTAAACGAGCATTCATTTCCTTCCCTCACATCTGTGGAGTTCAAATAAAATTATCAGGTTTAGACTAGCAGTACAACTAGTCTGTATACTGTAAAATATTACTAAAAGTGGTACAGTGTGGTCACGCCTTAAACACACGAAGCACACCTAGGGTGTCTGTTTACCAGCTTAATGGTGAAACTGTAATTTTCAAGTGCACTAAGAATGTTGCGTGTTAGGTATAGATCTGAGAACAGTACATGCTGTACATTCTTTTATTTAGAATAAGTAACACCACCAGTTTTATTTAATGTACATTTTGACTGAATGTAAGACCCATAACATAAATTCCAAAGGCCATGGCATATGCTGTCATGTCAGGGAAAAGCCAGCCAGTGCCCCACGACTGGTATATCAAATGCCATGGTATGTGCTATCCTGTCTGTGGGATGGTGCATATAAAAGATCCCTTGCTGCTAATCAAAAAAAGTAGCCCATGAAGTGGTGACAGCGGGTTTCCTAGCTCTTTCTATATCTGTGTGGTCCTCAGCCATATGTCTGATGCCATATAACCGTAAATAAAATGTGTTGAGTGCACGTTAAATAAAAACATTTCCTTCTAGGGAAAAGTACATATAAAAAATCTCTTGCTAATGACAAAATGTGGTGGGTTTTCTCTGAAGACCACAAACCGAAATTTATGAAGCTTTTTTTTTTTTTAAATGCATTGCTTAAGCATTGTAAATGTACATGTATGTTGTTACACACGTTTAATACAAACAGGCGTTTAATACAAACAGGCGTTGTAAATGTACATGTATGTTGTTACGCACGTTTAATACAAACAGGCGTTGTAAATGTACATGTATGTTGTTACGCACGTTTAATACAAACAGGCGTTGTAAATGTACATGTATGTTGTTACGCACGTTTAATACAAACAGGCGTTGTAAATGTACATGTATGTTGTTACGCACGTTTAATACAAACAGGCGTTGTAAATGTACATGTATGTTGTTACGCACGTTTAATACAAACAGGCGTTGTAAATGTACATGTATGTTGTTACGCACGTTTAATACAAACAGGCGTTGTAAATGTACATGTATGTTGTTACGCACGTTTAATACAAACAGGCGTTGTAAATGTACATGTATGTTGTTACGCACGTTTAATACAAACAGGCGTTGTAAATGTACATGTATGTTGTTACGCACATTTATACAAACAGGCGTTGTAAATGTACATGTATGTTGTTACGCACATTTATACAAACAGGCGTTGTAAATGTACATGTATGTTGTTACGCACGTTTAATACAAACAGGCGTTGTAAATGTACATGTATGTTGTTACGCACGTTTAATACAAACAGGCGTTGTAAATGTACATGTATGTTGTTACACACATTTATACAAACAGGCGTTTAATACAAACAGGCGTTGTAAATGTACATGTATGTTGTTACACACATTTATACAAACAGGCGTTGTAAATGTACATGTATGTTGTTACACACATTTAATACAAACAGGCGTTGTAAATGTACATGTATGTTGTTACACACGTTTAATACAAACATGCGTTGTAAATGTACATGTATGTTGTTACACACGTTTAATACAAACAGGCGTTTAATACAAACAGGCGTTGTAAATGTACATGTATGTTGTTACGCACGTTTAATACAAACAGGCGTTGTAAATGTACATGTATGTTGTTACGCACGTTTAATACAAACAGGCGTTGTAAATGTACATGTATGTTGTTACGCACATTTATACAAACAGGCGTTGTAAATGTACATGTATGTTGTTACGCACATTTATACAAACAGGCGTTGTAAATGTACATGTATGTTGTTACGCACGTTTAATACAAACAGGCGTTGTAAATGTACATGTATGTTGTTACGCACGTTTAATACAAACAGGCGTTGTAAATGTACATGTATGTTGTTACACACATTTATACAAACAGGCGTTTAATACAAACAGGCGTTGTAAATGTACATGTATGTTGTTACACACATTTAATACAAACAGGCGTTGTAAATGTACATGTATGTTGTTACACACGTTTAATACAAACATGCGTTGTAAATGTACATGTATGTTGTTACACACGTTTAATACAAACAGGCGTTTAATACAAACAGGCGTTGTAAATGTACATGTATGTTGTTACGCACGTTTAATACAAACAGGCGTTGTAAATGTACATGTATGTTGTTACACACATTTATACAAACAGGCGTTGTAAATGTACATGTATGTTGTTACGCACGTTTAATACAAACAGGCGTTGTAAATGTACATGTATGTTGTTACACACATTAATACAAACAGGCGTTGTAAATGTACATGTATGTTGTTACGCACGTTTAATACAAACAGGCGTTGTAAATGTACATGTATGTTGTTACGCACGTTTAATACAAACAGGCGTTGTAAATGTACATGTATGTTGTTACACACATTTATACAAACAGGCGTTTAATACAAACAGGCGTTGTAAATGTACATGTATGTTGTTACACACATTTATACAAACAGGCGTTGTAAATGTACATGTATGTTGTTACACACATTTAATACAAACAGGCGTTGTAAATGTACATGTATGTTGTTACACACGTTTAATACAAACATGCGTTGTAAATGTACATGTATGTTGTTACACACGTTTAATACAAACAGGCGTTTAATACAAACAGGCGTTGTAAATGTACATTATGTTGTTACGCACGTTTAATACAAACAGGCGTTGTAAATGTACATGTATGTTGTTACACACATTTATACAAACAGGCGTTGTAAATGTACATGTATGTTGTTACGCACGTTTAATACAAACAGGCGTTGTAAATGTACATGTATGTTGTTACGCACATTTATACAAACAGGCGTTGTAAATGTACATGTATGTTGTTACGCACGTTTAATACAAACAGGCGTTGTAAATGTACATGTATGTTGTTACGCACGTTTAATACAAACAGGCGTTGTAAATGTACATGTATGTTGTTACGCACGTTTAATACAAACAGGCGTTGTAAATGTACATGTATGTTGTTACACACATTTATACAAACAGGCGTTGTAAATGTACATGTATGTTGTTACGCACGTTTAATACAAACAGGCGTTGTAAATGTACATGTATGTTGTTACACACATTTATACAAACAGGCGTTGTAAATGTACATGTATGTTGTTACGCACGTTTAATACAAACAGGCGTTGTAAATGTACATGTATGTTGTTACGCACGTTTAATACAAACAGGCGTTGTAAATGTACATGTATGTTGTTACGCACGTTTAATACAAACAGGCGTTGTAAATGTACATGTATGTTGTTACACACGTTTAATACAAACAGGCGTTGTAAATTCACCCTACATGTCAGGATTACCAAATATTTAACATATCCAGTAGTCGATGATTAATGAATCAGTGTACTCTAGTGGTGTTGTTAAACAAAACTTTAACTGTCCAAGGTTCTCGATCTACTTGAGGAATATCTTACCCTATATTCTATTAATCCTTTCTTCCATTCATCCTATAAGACCAGCTAATCTGGCTTGTGACCGGTTTAGATTGCCCATTGTGTTTCCAGCAGATGAATGGGACTCATAATATAAACCCCCCCCCCACAACCGCCACCCCAACCTACACACTCCCACCCCCCACTCCTCACTCAAAAAACCCAACAACACCCCAACCCAAAAAACCACCCAAAAAACCCATAGACAACAAAAAGAAAGAACCCCCCCCCAAAAAACCTGAAGTTGTTTAATTTTGTGTGTGGAGTATACCATCTTGTTAGGCTATGTTTAAAGTCACTGATCCCAGTTCCCAAGATATGTATCTTTTCTGTTTTACATTTAAATCTACTTCAAATTCCAAGACAAACATTGAATTTGCCAAAATTGATCATTCAAACAAGAAATGTGTGTTAATGTATAATTTGACAGTTTAAAAAAAATCTATAATAGCCATAAATATTTTATACTGACAAGTAAGTAGCAACACATATCCAAGGACAGTGATTTCAATAAAATCAAATAATACTAAAATAAAAATAAAATAGAGTTAAATAAATAAATAAATAAAATATTAAAATAAAATATTTAATAAAATAAAATAAAATACATGTACTTAAAATAGAAATGAATAAATGAATGAATGAATGAATAAAATATTAAAATGAAATATTTAATAAAATATTAAAATGAAATATTTAATAAAATAAAATGAAATAAAAAAAATCATACTAAAAATCAAAAACACAAATGTAATGAAAAAAAAAAGTAAAATAAAATAAATCAAAAATAATAAAACAAAACAAAACACCTTCTGACTGATCCACCACCACTTAACATGGTGGAATGGATTTAATACCGTAAACCAAATTACGTACGGCAAATGTTTTATGGATGGCCTAAACCGATGTTATTCTATAGTCGTATAGGCACATGTCACGACACATACCCTGGCCTTTACACTGCATATGTAACTGGAAATCTGAGATCTGTTTTTGTCATCAAGACACGCCACCTGTACAGGATTCTCACGACTACCGCATTAGAAATAACTGCACAGTGTCCCCTTGGCGTACAATATTAACATAAAGAAATTTGTCTTCTTTGTCGAATTCTTACGTAGGTATTGAGACGCGTCACGTGCCTCCATTGTATCTACTGAAGCAGAAGTTATTGTACATATGGGCCGAGATTGCTGAATCACCCATCAGCTCGCCCCACCCTTTACTTTCGTAGTCACGCAGCTGAAAGGAACATTGTGAAGTCCCACCTTAGTTACTGCAATTATTGGGTATCTCGACACCCAGGAGTTAGTCACCTACATTTTCTATATCTCTCTCTCTCTCTCTGTTGGTCTGAAACCTCACCCATTAATCGTGTTGTTCGGTGTTATCTCAACATTCACTGTTCATATTTTTAGGGCTGAGGGTTTATGTTGGTTTATCGTAAGCAAAGCCAAATATAGATCAGTAAAAAAAATTATAATGTGAGAATATTGCGTAAGTGGCTAGTGGATATAATTTATCTTAAGAATTGCTTCTAAATGTAACAAATGAGTGAAAGTCATTTCTAGGCTCAGACTACCAACTGTCACGACGGAGTGCACCAACTTGCCAATCTCACGACTTCTACGACTTTCTAGTTGCTAGTCTGAGCACTCTTACAACTTGATTATCATCGTATATAACTCTTTAAGACTGAGTAGTTGTTAATTTGAGCACATCCATCATAAGTTGGGAGTGGGGGAAATTGCAATGCATGCAACCATCGAGTTGGCCAACTGTCATGACAGTTGATAGTCTGAACCTAGCGTAAGTTGGATACATGATTAATGAGTTGTAAGATAAATTATCACTAGAGGGAACAAGTTTAGTATTCTATACCTTATGTCTCCTCAAAAAACAAATTACATGCACAGTTATCTTGTGGGTCATTGATAGTAATCAGTATTGTGATGTTAATTTCAGTGGATGGTTTGGATTTCACATGTAGGTTATCACCATGGAGCAGCTTGTTAGATGTCTTTAATTTATTCATCAACATATGTTTGATATTGCCATATGATATCATAAATCTCGGACAGTGATCCATTAAAAGGGTGTGTAAAATATTCTGGATTTGCATAATTGAAGAAGGATGTTAATACCACTGAATATAACAGATCAAGTGATTAAAATATGCCCAAACAAAAATGATTGATTGTACTTGTTATAACAGGGATTGAAATCCATATCTAGGTCAGTTAACCATAATTTAGCCTGTCACCTGTATATTTATTGTTTGAATTAAAACAATCATTTGCTGTTGGGCATAATGAAAGGAATGTTTGTTTAATGACATCACAGTACATAATTTTATTCAGCAGCTGATAGATGTCTAACATTTTGTTATTGTCATGGATGTTGGAAATAGGTGGGTGGTGCAGGGTAGCACTGGCTCCGCCGACTTTGAAGATAATACATCCCCACCCCCTCCCAGTTGAAAGACATATTAATATATTATAGGCCCCTCCAGTTGCTGGTATCTTTTGGCACTTATGATTGTGACACTTGACAGTTGATAGTCGTAGCCTAGCATAAGTTGGATATATGATTAATGAGTTGTAAGATAAATTATCACTAGAGGGAACAAGTTTAGTATTCTATACCTTATGTCTCTTATGATTGTAACACTTGGTCCAAATCTGGCCATTTCTTCCATGACAAGGAAATGAATATAGAAAGTTAAAGTTTGTTTTGTTTAATGACACCACTAGAGCATATTGATTTATTAATCATCAGCTATTGGATGTCAAACAATTGGTAATTTTGACATACAGTCTTAGAAAGGAAACCCACTATATTTCTTCCATTAGTAACAAGGGATCTTTTATATGCATCATTCCAAAGAACAGGATAGCACATACCACATAGTGAATATAGAATATTGCACCAAAGTTAAAGCAATGTAAGCACTGTGCCAAAAATAAGTATGCCTAAAATAATCATGCCCAAATTAAGTACAGATATGCTGACCTCAAAACATTTCACATCAAAAACCCACTGAAATGTTGCTCTTTAATAGCATTTTAAATAGCTCGCAGTTTGTTTCTGAAGTTCTACTGCATTTCAGCAGAGGTGTGTTAATGATATTATTTTGCTGCAGAAGACCCAGCTGTGCTCAAAACAGACCCCCCAAAAGCTATTGTGTTTAAATTAGTGCGATCTAAAGCTCTGAAGGAGAAGGAAATGTTTTATTTAACGACACACTCAACACATTTTATTTACAGTTGTATGGTGTCAGACATATGGTTAAGGACCACACAAATACTGAGAGAGGAAACCAACTGTTACCACTTCATGGGCTACTGTTTTCGATTAGCAGTAAGGGATCTTTTATATACACCATCTCACGGACAGGATAACACATACCATAGCCTTAGATATACCAGTCATGGTGCACTGGCTGGAGCGAGAAATCACCCAATGACCCACTGACAGGGATCGATCCTAGACAGAAAGTACATCAAGCGAACGCTTTACCACTTTGCTATGTCCTGCCCCTCTAAAGCCCTGAATACATGTAAAATAAATGTGTGATGATCACCATTCATAGATTTGACCTGTGGTTTTCAGTATCAATAGTCACTTTCATTAAAATAACGAGGTCTTGTAGCCACAATTACTATGTAAATTTAAAACGTTTGTCGCTTCTGTTCAGTGTAATAAAGGAGTTGGGTATCAGTTTGAATGTGGGTTTTTTTAACGTTTTACCAATGACACTGATATACTGTGGCTTCTTATCCCAGTTAAATTGACTTGTTAATTATTCTTCATGAATTCACACTTTGTCGTGCAAGTCCCATTACTGATTTGTTGAGCATTTGTCTGCATACATTAAGCAGCCACCATTCCATTGTGCGAGTTACACATCATTTAACTAAACACAGCTTCAGCGCAGCTGCATTTTTGATGGTTGTGTTAACCTCATGGAATCTGGCATTAACAGTAATAGAATAGTTATATCATTTGTACTATTAATGTCACATACGTTGTTTTTTTACATACCGTATTTAACCAAGTGTGCGTAGGTGTGTTTTTATGTTCCATATTTAACTTTTAATTTTGTTGTGTGGGTGTATTTTAAGACATCTTTAATCCAAGTTGTGTCGAGATCAATTTTTATGGGGTATTTTTATTATATCATATTTAATTCAGTACATGTAAGTGTACTTCATGTATGTTTACATGCCATTTATAAAACCATTATATATAGGTATATTATTCATAGAATATGATAGCCAATTTATTTTTAATCAGATTCTCACATATTAAAGTGTGTATTCATGGTGTGGTCTTCATAGTCTTATATGAAGTCAAATGTAGTTCAGTAGTAGACTTATCTAAGACCGAGGTATGTGATATCCTGTCTGAGAAAGTGCATGTAAAAGATTCTTTTTTTGCTAATGGAAACATGTAGCGGGTTTCCTCTGAAGACTGTCTGAATTACCAAATGTTTGACATTCAATAGGAAGGAAGGAAGGAAATGTTTTATTTAACAATGCACTCAACACATTTTATTTTCGCTTATATTGTGTCGAACATATGGTTAACAGAGATATTGAGAGAGGAAACCCGCTGTAGCCACTTCATGGACTACTCTTTTCGATTAGCAGCAAGTGATCTTTTATATGCACCATCCAATAGACAGGATAGTACATACCACGGCCTTTGTTACACCAGTTGTGGAGTTCTGGCTGGAATGAAAAATAGCCCAATTGGTCCACAGATGGGGATCGATCCTAGACTGACCACACATCAAGCGAATGCTTTACCACTGGTCTACATCCCCCCTCCAACATTCAATAGCTGATGATTAATTAATCAATGTGCTCTAGAGGTGTCAATAACTCTTATGAAATGAGATGATGTGGGCGCCCCATCAATTTAATTACATTGTAAACCTGACAGTGTGCTGTACTGCGCCACCACAAGTTTGACATCACAGAAAGGCTCTGTCTATGAAAAGGTTAAAGAATGTTTGAACTTTCTCAGAACCAGAGCTTCTGTCTGATGTGCATGGGATTGTAGAATATACATATCAGACATTGTTGGATTATATTATCTGTATTACATCCACCACTGTATATCAAAAGCTGTGGTGTGTGCTATCCTTCCTGTTAAAAAGTACATTTAATACATACCTTTGCAAGAGAAATAGAATGCTTACCTCAGGTGTTTGGGATTGTAGAATATACATATCAGAAATTGTTGGATTATATTATCCATATTATCCACCACAGTATATCAAAAGCTGTGGTATGTGCTATCCTTCCTGTTAAAAAGTACATTTAATACATACCTTTGCAAGAGAAGTAGAATGGTCACCTCATGTGTTTTGGATTGTATTATCAACCACAGTAAATCAAAAGCTGTGGTATGTGCTATCCTTTCTGTTAAAAAAGTACATTTAATAGATTCCTTGCAAGAGAAGTAGAGTGCTCACATGAGGTGTAGTTGGTTGTAGGGTCAGTTGTCCTCAGTGAATGGAGTTTTTTTTCTTCCCATTCCAGCCAGTTCCTCACGACTGATTCATGAAGATCATAATATGTATATAACTCTGTGGAGAGGAAGGAAAAGAGAAATGTTTTTATTTTAATGACACTTTCAACACATGTTTAGAAGAAACAAGAAAGGAAAAAAAAGTAGTAGTAATTTCTGAGAACTGCCAGATTGCCAGACAAACCAACACATTTTAATTTTAATTAAAAGATTATTCAGTTGGAGCAATAAATTTTACATATTAAATGCTGATGAAAATAAATGTATAACTTGTGTGGATTAATGTTCTCGCTTTGTTATAGATGTTTCAAAACAACTGACACTAATTAAAACAATTCAGGGGGGGGGGGGGGTTCTAAACAACCTACACTAATTAAAGCAATTCATGGGGAGTGGGTGGATGTTTCTAAACAACCGACACTAATTAAAACAATTCATGGGGAGTGGGTGGATGTTTCTAAACAACCGACACTAATTAAAACAATTCATGGGTTGGGTGGGTGGGATGAATAAAGACATTTCACTTGATATGTAACGGGTAGTAACTAGCTTAATATCCTCTATATACATACATAATATATTGTTAAAATTTTCTTTTATTGCTGTTCCGATTTGAAGACTGAAAGACAACATAACTGTTCCAACAGAGTCCAAGGTACATCACTGTTAATGTAGCCTGATGTGTTTGCTGTTGTTATAAATCATAATGCTTTTTGCTGTTCGTGTGATGTGATTTTAGTGTATCTAGCAGAGTTTGATTTATTCAGCTTTTTGTACTAACTGTCTTTTATGCAAATCTCTGTTATAGCTGTTGAGCATTTATATCATATTTTTCTTATTTTTGTGGTTTTATTGACAGAGTAATTAATACACTGGTATCTAACACAAATTTAAGAATATTTAATGTTATTTATATGTTGTGTTGCAAACAGGCAGTGTGTAGATAAAATATTTTCTATTTTCCCTTTTTGTTCTCATAGAGACTGAAGATGTGTTGTCTTTTATCTTATTTTTGTTTATTTATATTTTAAAAAGTTAGTTTTTTGTTTAATGTTAAAGATATCATTTGCAGAATCACCAAGTGCAAATTCAAGTTGAATTTGGCAAGCATTTATTTCATTATTAATTGACCAAAAAGCTAATTTGAAAAGTACATAACCCTTTGTAGATCAACTGCCATTCAGTCTGTTTGGTTAATTGAAACTTAAATTTGGTTAATGATTTGCTAACAGATCAAATTAATATATAGCTAGCCCCGCCCCCCCCCCCCCCCCCCCCAACCACCAGTTGCTCTCATTTTCGGACATCTAGATGCATTTAATTAGCTGTAGTTTTTTAAAAATATGCTAGGCATTGTTTTAACTTTACATTGCTTTGCTTTCCCCAACTCTTCTGTTAATTTTGAAATATTAAATTTGCCAAAAACATTATTACTATTATGTAGGTACATTTATGTTACATCTACATTTAAAACCGATATTTTTCAGATAATATTTATATTATAAGTAGTTTTATATTTATCTAAACCACTGGTAAATTATTTTTAGAAAATGTAATTTGTGAATCATTTTAGGATCTGTTCAGGTCGCCATGTCTATGAAGCAGCAAACTTCTATTTAAACAGATTTGTTTTTTTAGAGAAAGTAATTACATCATTGGATGGGAAATGAACACACGTTATGTTTTGCAGTCCTAGTTTAACAGGACATCACTAGTTTTTGTGGGAAGCCACTGATACACCACTTCACATGCTGCTGAGAGAGAGAGAGAGAGAGAGAGAGAGAGAGAGAGAGAGAGAGAGAGAGAGAGAGAGAGAGAGAGAGAGAGAGAGAGAGAGAGAGAGAGAGAGAGAGAAGAAAAAACAAATCGAACGTAAAATCGATCATAAATTTATTTTACTTTTATCACAAAATGGAAATTGTGTGGTTTGCAGAAGAGTGTGAATCATGTTTGTTTTAGCATTTACACTGATTTATCTAAGGACTGTTCTAGAATTTGAACCATGTTATGGGGGAAGTGGGGAAGCAGGATAATTATTATTTTATGCCTGATATGTCTGCTACAATATTTTCTGTCCAGTTATACTGTAAATCATAAAATATTAGCGATCATAAAATTTAGCGAAATCCAAATAAGTGACATATTAGCGACATAAAACTTTAGTGAGGTCAACATTATCAGAAACTAAAAAATGAATAAGCTTAAGTTATAGGATCAGCTGAAATAATGTTTTTGACAAATCTTGACCTTATGCAGCTATCTTGAATTTAGTAGGAAATTGCAGTAATGTGCATGGTAACTAACTAGTGTTATTTGCTATCCTTTTGGTTTAATCAGTAGTGTGTAACCATTGTTGTGCCTTCAATTAATCACAGACAAAATAATCGCACAAATATTTTTTTTTAGTAAAGCGTTGAAATATTACTGTCTTGTATGACCTCACTAAATTCGCAAAAATTTCTTGATTTACAGTACATTATTTAATGCCATTGATCCTATAATTATTAAGCAGTGTAAAATATTTTCACTTATTACAGCTCTTTTATCATTAATTTACACATTATTTACAATGTTGTTTTTTTGGGTTTTTTTGGGGGGGGGGGGGGGTTGGACTGTACATTGTAAGATATTTCCGACTAATAAAATCTTTTAACGTCTAAAAATTGCATTAAATATATTTTCGTGTTTAGAATATCAGTGTCTGTATATTCAGTGTGTTTCTGGTTGTCTTAATACATGTATATGTAAGAAGTCCAAACTGAATTTTGTCTTCAAATAATTTCGTACGTACAGATAAAACATTTTTTAGGAAATAAAATGAAATATAACCTAGGACAAATACTACAACAATCAGAAACATATTTAATGCACTAATATTTTATGCAGAAAAATATATTTGATATTTAATTACATTCGTTAAAAAGGGGGGCGGGGTGTAGGCCAGTGATACAGTGCTTGCTTGATGTGCAGTTGGTTTGGGATCGATCCCCATCAGTGGGCCCATTGGGCTATTTCTCGTTCCAGCCAGTGCACCACGACTGGTATATCAAAGGCCGTGGTATGTGCTGTCCTGTCTGTGGGATGGTGCATATAAAAGATCCCTTGCTGTTAATCGAAAGAAATAGCCCATGAAGTGGCCACAGTGGGTTTCCTTTCTCACTATCTGTGTGGCCCATAACCATATGTCTGACGCCACATATAACCATAAATAAAATGTGTTGAGTGCATCGTTAAAGAAAACAGTTCCTTCCTTCGTTAAAAAGTCTCTGTTACAAACTGCAGCTAATTACTCAGGACTATCCCTTTAATGTATCACCTTTAGCAAATCTAGTCTGTTTCTGTTCACAGGGATCGTTGTGTCCAGTAAATTGCATCATCACTTGCTGTACAAGGTTTAGAAATCAATGCTATACAATTCTAAGACTATAAGTACCAGTTGCTAATCAGTTTTAAAATTAATTAGCAATCATAATAATTGTGAAAACATAGGGCCAAATTTACAAATATTTAAAGACACAAAGTGTAAATTGGCAAGATTTCAACCTACTGCATCGATTCACATGGCTTTTTGATAGCTTGCAATCTTAACCACTCGGCCGACAAACCAGGCTTGAAAAAACCTTGGTACATACCTTGGAAACTGGGATCAGTGACTTTAACTAACACTGTAATTTGTGGGTGGAAGAGTTTACAAAAAAGAATTGATTCCTATGCCCTGAGACTGGCCATGATAATGATAGACTAGGTTTAGGATGGACATGCTTGGACCTTGATTGGATATAGGCACATCAATAAATCCCACCCACCCCCACCCCCCATCTGAGCAGTTCTGGAACAGCCCTAAATCAGAATTCTTCTCGTGTGGCTAGACCTATTAAAAAACAATTGGCATATTGATTCATGACCTCTTTTTTTTTCTCTTTTCTTGGACCTGTCTTATGTAAAAGCCATACATAAATCATGACTTCTTTTTTTTTTTTCATGGATCTAATGTACAAGACATTCTTTCAAGATTTCTTAACCAGACTTTTAATAATTCTTTATTTTATTTATATATTCAAGGCCACAAGCCCTTATAAAAGTACAAATACATTGACATTTTAGGGCAAGTGGTTCAAACAGTAAGCTGGCATATTGCCATATATTGGGCAGAAAGAATGGAAATTGTATCTTCAAAGACTAATTTTTTTAAAGATAATATAATAATAAATTATTTAATTCATATTTTCGAAGTTAACACTTAAAGAAAAAAATCTTGTTGGTTGCTAAGTATAAAAAGGTAAAAAAACAGAAAAAAAAAGCACACACAAAAAGAACGGCAACAAAAATACCACCTTTAAATTATTAGCTGTCATTAATATTATAAAGCAAATAAAAAAAATAAAAAATAAAAAAAGGGAAAAAGATTTTCCAAGAAATATAAGTAAGAATAAATTAGTTTTATTTGGTAGTTAACATTGTTATGGAGGTGCATACATGTAACTATGAAGTGATTGCAACCATGTAAACTAATCTTATCACTATCTTATAATAATGGACTGTTCCATTATATGTGGGATGGGGTGGGTGTGGGGTATTAGTTGGTTGTGATATTATGGTGGTTTTCTTCAAGACCCACCAACTAAACTAAACCAGCATTTCTTTTGATTAGAAAACAAATTAAATAAAAAATACCCCACAAACCTCAAACAAATCTACAGACCCACCAGTCATAAAATAAATATACTAACCCCCACCATGATTACATTTTGGAACAACCCTACAATGTATGATGCAATCTACTTAAATCATAATTGTTAAATGATTCACTATATTTATGAATATGCACTAAATAGAATGTAGACTATCTTATATTGTTATTAACTACATGTTTAGTACTTTGTACTTTAGTCTTTAGAATCAATATGTGTGTATTGTAAGTGTTGGAGGTGACACCTGTGGAACTGTATGTATGTATATATATATATGTTTGCACATGACTGCTGTGTAGCCAGCTGTTATCAGCATACAAATGGAAATATATGGACTACAGATAAACATGGCGTCCCATGTATTGCGAAATTCATTCAGATAACTATAGTAGTCTTCCATTCCATCCATCCTCCCATCAGTCTGTCCATATCCATCTGTCCATCCATCTGTCTATGCACCCATCCATCTGTCCGTCCGTCCGTCCATCCATCCATCCCTTCATCCATCCATCCATACCCACCCATCCATCCATCTATCCATCCATACCCACCCATCTATCCATCCACCCATCCATCCATTAATCATTCTTTAATCATTCTTTACTTTCTCAGTCCACTGGACAGAACATGGATGCCTTAAAAATTAATGTTAATTGTACTCAAATGTCCATTTCCTCATTGGAAAATCCATAACATAAAACATAGTCTTGCTCTACATGTATGTCAAGCCATATTATTATTCCTTTTATTATTCCTTTTATTAATAATCCATTCCACTGGATTATGGAAGATCCATGCCCAAAAGATTTTGTTTTGTTAAAGTGACAGACCCTAGTTTTTAAACACATGTACATGTATATTTTTTACTATTAGAGCCATTTTTGATAATTGAAATTTAACATTACATAGATTTTGTTGTTTAGATTTTCCATTTCTGTACAAGTGTTTCTGGTCATTCTGATAATTCTAATACCTGGAAATATATATATTTTTTTTAAATGCATGTACCTCTGAGAAGTAAAGGTTATTTTCTAAAGGTATTTTCCCATTTTAACCTTACATACTCTTGTTGCAGTTTGTTGTAGCATTATACAAATGTGTTACAGGTGGTGTCCATTTTCACTGGTTGAAACTACGGTCTGCGACTTAAATGCTCAAGTCCATGGACCATGTTTAGTTAATGTAATCCCCAAATGGTATTCTTACTGATGCTTAATAGTCCACTGAACTGTGAAAAATCTATATCCAGAAGTATTTTCTTATTAATCCATTAAGATTTGAAACATCAGTGATAATTGAAAATCCATACACAGAAATAAAATCAATGCTCTAATATTGTTCTTACCTGTCAGTTCACTGGACCATGGGAAATCCATAATCTGTTGATAGTCTTACTAGATACTTAGTAGACCGTAGAAAATTCACGATAATTAAAATTCCACATATATTGAAAAGTATTCTTATTCGATACTAAATTCAAGAGACTATGACAAAATTATGCCCTAAAATCATTCTTAGAACCTGATATTCTGCTGAACCAAAGACAAATGCCCTGAAAAACCATTCTCTTGATACCTGTAGGCCTTTAGTTTGCACCAAAGCTGAGGCAATAAAGGATGTGCCCAAAATTAGCAAGCCTAAATTAAGTACAGTACAAACATGTTAACCTCAAACTATTTCACCTCAAAATGAATACAATGTAAAGCTGTAATTAGTGTAAAATAACTTGAAATGCATTTCTATTATTAAAATTACTGCACTGAAAAGACCTTAGTGTCCTCAGAACAGACAAAAAAACAACAACCCCAAACCCCCAAAACCCCTGTTGTTTCCAAAATATTGTGATCTAAAGCCCTGACCTGTTTGTTAGACAATGGAAAATTCATAATTTAAAGATAATTCTGTTAGATACTTGTTGTTCAGTAAATCGTGATTTGAAAACTTGCTATTCATGTACATGGAAAATCAATGATCATGGAAAATCCATACTTCACAATTATTCTCATTTGAATACATCAGCTACTGGACTGAAAAATCGATGTTCTAATTTTAATTTTTACTGACATCTACATTGTAATAGTCCACGCTAAATATAATGATCACTGGATACATACAGGGATAATAGCTCATTAATGTAAAAGTGATGTGTAAGAAATAAACGTCGAGCCATAGGGGGTTCTAGGGACATGTCCCGAAAATTATTTTAAGTTTACCAAGTGCATTGGGTGCACTTGGGTTTGTGTTTTTGTGAGAGGTTGGGCGTTTTTGTTGGGTTTTTTTTTTTTTTTTTTTTTTTTTTTTTAAATAATATTTTGTCATGCATTTTGATTTCAAATATGTACATGTACATATATTATTTATAGATCTACCTCATTTTAGCATTTTGTTAAATTAAAATGGATGTACAAGCAGGTGATACTTTAATGGACACTATTCCCCTGTCACACCTACAATATGTCTATGTGTTTTGGAAGGATCTGGGTCATGACAAATAGGCGGTGTGCTGTGGTTATATGTGTGTGTGCTCTCTCGGATCCTGATCTCTGGTGGTGAATAGATTCCAATAATACTTCTAGCACCATTTGAAATCAGTGCTCCTGGAGGTTGCCGTGACGACACATTGATTCTATTGATGATTGATCTCGAGACAACCTACTATTTCGGTGTCACTGTTCACCATGTTGGCACAATTCAAATTTCAGATGCTGTTTTCTCTATTACAACTTGGGCTTGTTATTGTGTGGGTCAATTTAGATTTGAAATATTTTTCGGTTTTGTCTCAACTTGGAAGTTGTTACTTCGTAAGTCATTTCAAATTTCAAATGCTATTTTCTCTATCACAACTTAAGGTCTTAATGCATGGATCAATTCAGATGTCAAATATTTTTTCTGTCTCAGCTTGGAAGTTGCTTAATGAGTCAATTCACATTTCAAATGCTGTTTTCTCTATCATAACTTGAAGTTGTTGCTACATGGGTCAATTTAGATTTCATATATATTTCTTCTTTGTCACATCTTGAAGTTGTTACTTCATGGGTCATTTCAAATTTTAAATGCTATTTTCTCTATCACAACTTAAGGTTTTAATGCATGGATCAATTTAGATTTCAAATGTATTTCTTCTTTGTCACATCTTGAAGTTGTTACCTCATGGGTCATTTCAAATTTTAAATGCTATTTTCTCTATCACAACTTAAGGTTTTAATGCATGGATCAATTTAGATTTCAAATGTATTTCTTCTTTGTCACATCTTGAAGTTGTTACTTCATGGGTCATTTCAAATTTTAAATGCTATTTTCTCTATCACAACTTAAGGTTTTAATGCATGGATCAATTTAGATTTCAAATGTATTTCTTCTTTGTCACATCTTGAAGTTGTTACTTCATGGGTCATTTCAAATTTTAAATTATATTTTCTCTATCACATGGTTTTAATGCATGGATCAATTTAGATTTCAAATATATTTCTTCTCTGTCACAACTTGGAGTTGTTACTGCATGGGTCAATTTAGGTATCAGATATTTTATTTCTCTGCCACAGCTAAAAGTTGTTATTTTATAGGTCATTTTAAATTTTAAATGCTAAATGCTGTTTTTTCTGTCACAACTTTTGGTTGTTACTGCATAGGTCAATTCAGATTTCAAATAACTTTCTTTTTTTCCTCTGTGACAAATCTGTGACAATTAAATTGGGTTTACTACTCATTTTATGCATTTATTGAAAACAATTTAATTTTGTTTGATTCAAATCCCGTCAAAGCTGGCTCACACATTCATTCATCTTTCTCATCTATCACCCTCTGCCTACCATTCTCATTATCTTAATATAAAAAACTTTCCTTTCTTGTTTGTTTGATTTTCTGTGTGTACCTATCCTAAGGCAATAAATTCATGTCACATTAATTAGGTTAAACAATATTTATTTACTGTCACATATATTATTTTGGGTATGGCCTACAACCTTAAGACACATTAATTTCATAATTTACGGTATTACATTACTCATAATGTACACATTTGCATGCTTATAGTATAGAAATTAAACAAAGCTTGTACTTTTAAACATATCTAGATGTACTGGAAATTATTTCTAAAATATAATAGTAATAGTAATATAAAAAGTAAAATTACAACAAAAAAGAAATCTATACAGAATATTTTTTTATTTTGTGTATGTAGCTTAATTCATTACCAAAAGCATACAAACCATATGCTGGAAATTTTAACACCAGTGTATGCTTTTAGAATAAATAAAAAAAATACTGATAAAGAAAGGTGCAGAATTGGAAAATATCTCTCCAAACAAAATTTACCAGTATGCCAGAATTCCTACATATTCATCAGTCTTTAGCACATTATTTTAATACAAACTTAACTTGATATGATAATCTAGTGCAATCAGAACATGTTAAGACTCTTTATATTCCAACCTTTGATACTAATTTTGAAATGTTTGAATTAAGAACAATAAAGTAAAAGAACTAAAACTGAAAATAAAACTAAAACAAAATGGCTGCCCAACAGAGTACTCTTTGTATATTTGTACAAATGTTGACAGTGTGAATTGCTCCTAACATTTTATTTTTTTTAATTGTTTTTAATTTTAATATAACCTTATTGTGAATTTATTCTCAGGTAGCTAGACTATAAATAAAATGTCTTTGTGTATTCTTGTATCCATGCAACACTGTGCTGTGGCGATGACTTGATAATGGACCTGTGGTGTGGTCCAGCTTTTAATACAAACTTCCTCATACAGTTTTATTGTGTTGTCATGTTTTATATTTTCACACAGATAACACGAGATAATGTGCGGTCACAGTCTGGGAATCTCAGTAGGGTATGTGAAATGCAAGCCATCTTTATTGCTGGTTGCAATATTTAAAGTATATATTTATATATATATATACATGTATACACACGGTTATATGGCCAGGCTAGTTTGTGGAGAGTGTAGTATGGAAAAGAGATGTTGTGAAAGCGGAATATATATTTTATACAAAATGAAAGAAAAGAACACCCAACCACATTGTGTGATCAGTAAAAAAAATTTTTTTGTTTAATGATACCATTAGACAACATTGATTCATTAATCATCAGCTATTGGATGTCAAACATTTGGTAATTTTGACGTCTAGTCTTAGAAATAAAACACACTATGTTTTTCCATAAATAACAAAAGATCTTTTAAATGCACCATCCTACAGACAGGATAGCACATACCACATCCTTCGATTTTCCAGTCGTGCATGGTGCACTGGCTGGAACGAGAAATAGTCCAATTGACTTACCTATGGGGAATCGATCCTAGACCAATGCACATCAAGCGAGTGCTTTACCACTGGGCCACGTCTCGCCACGCTGTATGATCAGAGGCTATTAAAAACATAAAGTAAAATATGTATGTATGGTACTGTACTACAATACCTATGAGTGCTTGCGGTTTTGAAGTTTTAAATTATACCTGAACATATTCATGCCCAGACTAGGTTTATTGAGTGAGGTGGAAATAAGCTGAGAAGATCTGCTATTAATGACATCCCAGTGCATAGTATTATTGTTGGCTAATTAATGTCTGATAACTATGACAGCCAGACTGGAAACACAGGGTGTCACATACCATGGCATTTGATATACCAGTGATGGAGCACTTGTTAGAAAAAGAGAATAGACCAATGATTCCTCAAAATTAATATCACTGTGGGCTCAAGGTAAAAACTGAAAGATCAGTTTGGAGTTGGAATACAAATGTATGCATTGTGCATAAAATTTGAACGTAGATACCTACTTCAGCAATTTTTTGGCATGGCATGGAATATATGATTTGCTTGAGTTGATAGTTTATGATTTGTATATAGTAAAACGCCTAACTTACACACACTGACAGGTAAAAATATACACCGCTTTACAAAGTCATGTACCAATAACTCCCTGTGTGAAGAAATCCCTGCATATACATGTATGCACATCTGTATGAATAATATTGATAATTATATATGTATTTATACACACACACACACACACATCTGTATGAATAATATTGATAATTATATATGTATTTATACATTATATGTATATCTCCCAATATCTATCTGGCTTTGAAGTTGTTTTTTTTTTAAACGTTAAAAGAAGATAAATTTGGACCATTGCAGTGTTTTATTGGTCTATTCAGATGAATTTTTTTTTTTATAACATTAAATTCACAAATCTGTCTACGGGAATATTTCAGTAACATTGTTCTAGTTAAAATGGCATAATTTTCTCCTTTTTTAAAAGAAGAATATCATATTTTAAAACATTGCAAAGAAGCTAAAGGGTACATGTACTTCATGTTTTGTGACAGACAAATTCTTTTTTAAGCAAAAAAATTGACTTTTGGAGAAAATATATTTTTTAATTTTGTGAGCTTTTATGCATACAATGTGTGTGTGTGGTGTGGTGTGTGTGTGTGTGTGTGTGTGTGTCTTTGTGTGTGTGTGTTTGATTGAAACATATTTTATTGCATATAATGTACAAATGGATTGGGCACAAGTTATTCAACTTATGAGGCCCTCTCCTGTGTGTGTGTGTGTGTGTGTGTGTGTGCATGTGCATGTGTATGTGATGTGTACAAAAATAATAATATTAATATAAGAATTTTAATTGTAATCACTAAGGTTAAAAGTTCAGCCAGCCATTTGGCACTAACATTTGCTAGACAGGGTGTTTTGCTACTGTTAAATGTAATGACCATTGTGTGAACCAGTCGAAATAGGCCTGATTTAGGTTTACTAACAAAATGGGTATTGGTTGGTTAATATAAAAAACAATTGTTTATTTTGTTTAATGACACCACTACAGCACATTGATTTATTAATCATCGGCAATAGGATGTCAAACATTTGGTAATTTTTCATATTGTCTTAAAGAGAAAACCCGCTACATTTTTCCATTAGTAGCAATGCACCATCTCACAGACAGGATGGCACATACCACGACCTTTAGTATACCAGTCGTTGTGCACTGGATAGAGCGAAAAATATGGTTGTTTAATGAAGTTGATGTAATTTCTAAACTTGTCAAAAGATCTTTTGCTGCTTTGTATGGTAGGAGTCACCGCAGTCATTTCTGGGATTGATCCCTGTTGGTGGGCCCATTGGGCTATTTCTCATTCCAGCCAGTGCACCACGACTGGTATATCAAAGGCCTTAGTATGTGCTACCCTGTCTGTGGGATGGTGCATATAAAAGATTCCTTGCTGCTTATCGAAAATTTCCTGTCTTGGACAGAGAGGCCGGCCAAGGCCGGCAACTGTGCCCACGACAGGCGTGCGCTACAACAGCTTGCTCTGAACGTGCACGTAAAACCCTTTGACCTTGACCTTGACCTTATCGAAAAGAGTAGCCCATGAAGTGGCGACAGCGGATTTCCTCTCTCAATATCTGTGTGGACCGTGACCATATGTCTGACGCCATATAACCGTAAATAAAATGTGTTGTGTGCGTTGTTAAATAAAATATTTCCTTCCTTCCTAATCTCCCATCTCTCTTTTCTCGACCCAGTGTCAAAAATAATATTTAAAATGTGCTGAAGTGTCACTGAATAAATATCCCTGTTTCCCTTTTTCTAACCTTACCACCATTTTTTATTTCAACTATGACCTGACAGCTCTGTACATGTTGCGGTAAACTCTGCATATAATGTGCTTGTCACTGACCTTAATCCCCCATACACAAAATGAGGTCAGTTTATCCCAGGTGTGTTAACGACACAGGTATACAGGAATTCATAGGTAATCTAAGTACTTCACCCCCTGGGTTCATAGCTTGTCATTCAACCCCGGTTGAGTGCCTTTGTTTCGCCAGTCATCACTAACTTACATGGACAGTGTATATAGAAATGGGTTTGTAGATGTGGTCGTACATTATGTAATATTATCAACTGATCTGTCTATAGCTTTAGGTGGGTGGTGGTATACAATTATTAATATGTGTTGGGCTGGGTCAGTATATTTAGTTGTGGCTTTCAACATTTGTTTATTAAAGGTACTTTATCTATCAAAGTTGCAAGCGTTAAAATCATGAATAATGTTGTGCCATTTTATGTACTTAATAGCCACTGATTAAATTAAACTATGTGGTACGATATATCATTAAAGAAACAGTTTTAATTTGCTTGAAGCTTTTAATCATATGAATTGTTTATCATTTCCCCACTACTGGTATATCAAATGCTGTACATGGTATGTGCTATCCAGTTTGAGGGAAAGCTCATAATATTATAAAATGTTCATTACTGCTAATGGAAAAACGTAGCAGGTATCCTAAAAGTCTATATGTCAGAACTATCAAGTGTTTGATATCCAATAGTTGTTGATTAATAAATCAAAGTTTTAACTATGTTTATAAAAGTAATGTCTCTGTTTAAAACCGAAGGCTGTGGTATGTGCTATCCTGTCTGTGGGATCCCTTGCTGCTAATTGAAAAAAGAGTAGCCCATTAAGTGGCGACCGCGAGTTTCCTCTTTCAATATCTGTGTGGTCCTTCACCATATGTCTGATGCCATATAACCGTAAATAAAATGTGTTGAGTGCATTATTAAATAAAACATTTCCTTTCCTCCTGTTTAAAACCACAAGTTTAAAATCTCAATTTTATCAATTGTTTGACACCCAAGAGCTGCTGGTTAAACAAAGATTTTGGGATGTTCAATATTCTTAAAGGCCAATTTGATGGGTTTTTTTTTATTTTACTTTTAATTAATTTAAAAAAAAAAAAAATCATATTATGGTCTGTGATCATTGATTTATTTTTATTTGTTGCTTTTTTTTTCCGTGGTTAACTTCCCTGTTTCCTTGTTACACACAAGCCACAAAATATCACCATTTTTTTTTCTTTGTCACAAAATGTTTCTCTCAAGCGATGCACTGTGTTTTCAGGAACAAATTGTGCTGAAAGCGAATAATGACCAAAAGAAGATGTGCAATTCGCAGTGCTAAAGATGCTTGATTTTTGACAGCGTTTTACAATTTACAATCCTCTTCCTGTCAAACTTGACTGACAAGGTGACCATCTTGGTGGTGTATCGGAGCGCTTGTAATTCGCCTCATTGGTCGATGGGATGTTCCCACTGAAGACCAGGCCATGCAGTAAGCTATACAGCCAAGTAATAACGCCGGTACTGCATACTGATTACTTATTTAACTTTGATCATTATTGATGAATATTCATTGATCTTGTTGGGCATTCAGCACAGTCCACAGATCAGCTTGTAATGACAAGTCCTGTTTGAATTATATCTTCATCAGAGAAACGCCAACCTTAATACACGGTGAATCCCTAACTTGAGCTTCCTTTCAGCGGAAAAAAAAACCTGTGCTTCTGCCGTCCTGTGTAATTCTGTTGAAACAGGCCTGTGTCGCTTATCAAGTATTTATGATGTTTGTTACTTTTAGGTGCATGACTGTTGATTAAAAATAATTTATTCATTTATCCGTGACATTCACAGAAATGAGTACATTATAACTGTAGAGGTTTAAAGTTTCTGTTTACACTATATCACCATATATGAATTAAGTTGTAATTGCCAATGTGTTTTGTCTAGTGTAAAATTAATTAAAATAATAAAAACACAGGATTCAAACCTACTGCTTTAATCCACATGACTTTTAACAGTTTATGACCTTAACTCTGTAACTAAATTGTACAAAGCTACTTCAAAACACTAGATGAGCGAATATAATTTTATGAATGGACATATAATAATGCCAAGCTATCCATATCAGACATATACTAGTCACAAGAAGTTAACAGCCACATCGACACTGTGTCTGAGATGGGTAGCCCATTTGCTGTGCCGGTGGTATGGATATGCTCTTGCAGTTAATGGATGACAAAATGGCTCACTTGCAGGCATCTCGCTACTTGTCTCATGGACATGCTATTATTCAGACCTGGCAGACCACAGCCGACCATAGTTCAGAATGCTCAGTTTACGTTTTGGTGGCGTGGTTGTTATTTTTGGGGTGGGTTTTTTTTAGCAATCAAACAGATTGTCAGAATTAAGTTGAAAACCAGTTAGCAATCAGCAAATATGTACAAAGATTCCCAAAATGTATAATAGAAATGTATGATAGAAATGATTTTACATGTAACTTTTTTTCATAAAAAGCACTAAGTACTGTTTTTAACTACTTACTATTTTAAAATACATCATTGAAACACAAAAATAAAACATGGACTGGAAAATAACTGAAAATAATGGGTATTAAAGTTAGTTACCCCCATCTTTAAAATAAAATAAAAGGTTTTGAAAAACATTAATAAATTTATATACCCACTATCACCATCTAACATTTCACTAACAGCTGGTAGTGGATTGATAGTGATAGGTTTTGTCTTGGTTGATCAATTTAGGTATCTATGAATACTTTACCTTTCAGATGTCTGTCGTTATTTGTGTATGATAATGCCAATAGCCGATTTGCAATATGCATACATACACAATGAACTGTATTCATTTTGTTATAAAAACTATAGGTATATAAATATAATACCTGTTTGTTTTCAGTTCTGTTGGTATTTTATGCATGTTTTAATATTTCTTTGCCCTTGATAAACAGCACCCAATAGCCGATGACCATGTGTATGTTTTGTGCTGGGGTGTCGTTTAAACATTCATTGATGAACAGAAATTCAAATTTAAAGGCATATTGTCACAGACCACTGACCTATTTAATGGTCTAACGAAGTATTACCTGAACAAATAGAATTTGATTTGTCCCTAAATATACATTATTCAACCATCTTCATAACCACCATACTCCATTTATTAACGACATTTTGTAAAAATAATTGAATTATGGCAATGGTCTATAATTCAGAAACTAAAATTGCCAAGAGAGATGACATGGATTTCACTCCATCATGGTTCAGTTAAGGTGATGCGATAGCTAGATTTGGTTTCCAACAATTAATGTAATTTTTATTTATTATTCATTTTTAGAGAAATAAGGTCTTTAAATCTGTGACAGTATGCCTTTAAGACTTGAAATACAGCCCTGGGATATTAAAGCATATATGTGCATTAACATGGCTTGGTGGATGGATGGAACAAAGGGGATGTACAAAGTTAACTATATGTCTCTGTGGTAAAGAGCTCGCTTGATGTGCAGTTGGTATGTGATCAATCCCCATCGGTGGGCCCTTAGGTTTTATTTTTCATTCTTGCCAGTGCACCACAACTGGATATATCAAAGGCCATGGTATGCGCTATCCTGTCTGTGGGATGGTGCATATAAAAGATCCCTTTCATCACATGCTCACACACCCACACCAACCCACAGACCAATGCTTAAAGTTATAATACTTGAGTGGGGGAGGGGATGAATGGTTTATAGAAGACTTTTAAAGCAGGTGTATTCTGTTACATGTGCTCTGACATCAATGTCATAACTTCAAGAATCCAAAGAATGATTTAACATTTTCAACAGGTTTTGAATTCTGCATGTAATTGGCCACCATCACAAAATTTTGAACTGCCCATGTCAGAATGTTTGGGTTTTTTCTTTCTCTCTATTCATGGCTTGTTAAATCTCATTCTAGTTTGGTCAAACATTGTTTGTTTGCCTGGAGGTGTTAGGTTTCATATGGGGAGATATGTCCTCTGATGGATTGAAGCACAAACAAATGCTCTCCTGGCCCCTTTGCTCAAGCCCACATCGAAAGACATGCCATTTGCAGATCTCTCTGGGGTGCGTAGCACTGTATACAGTCAGTGTGCATGGGCTGGTAGCACTGAGTACATCCAGTGTGCATGGGCTGGTAGCACTGTGTACAGCCAGTGTGCATGGGGTGGTAGCACTGTGTACAGCCAGTATGTATGGGCTGGTAGCACTGAGTACATCCAGTGTGCATGGGCTGGTAGCACTGTGTACAGCCAGTATGTATGGGCTGGTAGCACTGAGTACATCCAGTGTGCATGGGCTGGTAGCACTGTGTACATCCAGTGTGCATGGGCTGGTAGCACTGAGTACAGCCAGTGTGCATGGGCTGGTAGCACTGTGTACAGCCAGTGTGCATGGGCTGGTAGCACTGAGTACATCCAGTGTGTATGGGCTGGTAGCACTGTGTACAGCCAGTGTGCATGGGCTGGTAGCACTGAGTACATCCAGTGTGCATGGGCTGGTAGCACTGTGTACAGCCAGTGTGTATGGGCTGGTAGCACTGAGTACATCCAGTGTGCATGGGCTGGTAGCACTGTGTACATCCAGTGTGCATGGGCTGGTAGCACTGTGTACAGCCAGTGTGCATGGGCTGGTAGCACTGTGTACAGCCAGTGTGCATGGGCTGGTAGCACTGTGTACATCCAGTGTGCATGGGCTGGTAGCACTGTGTACAGCCAGTGTGCATGGGCTGGTAGCACTGTGTACAGCCAGTGTGCATGGGCTGGTAGCACTGTGTACAGCCAGTATGCATGGGCTGGTAGCACTGTGTACAGCCAGTGTGCATGGGCTGGTAGCACTGTGTACAGCCAGTGTGTATGGGCTGGTAGCACTGTGTACATCCAGTGTGCATGGGCTGGTAGCACTGTGTACAGCCAGTGTGTATGGGCTGGTAGCACTGAGTACATCCAGTGTGCATGGGCTGGTAGCACTGTGTACAGCCAGTGTCCATGGGCTCATCTGTTGATGTTAACTGTACTTGACAGTGGGCAAATGAAATGTCACTGGATGGATGTGTGTAATGAAGTACAAGCCACATACTGCTATCATGATTGGAGGGGTCATGATATATTTGTAGCATTTTAACTCGATTTTCATGCTATGTCCAGTTAATGTTCAAGCATGCTGTTCTGGACACACACACACCGTACCTATCTGGGCTCTCTGTCCAAAAATTTGTATTGTTTAACGACACCACTGAGCACATTGATTAATTAATCATTGGCTATTGGATGTCAAACACTGGGTAATTCTGACTCATAGTCATCATAGGAAACCCGCTACAGTTTTCCTAATGCAGCAAGGGATCTTTTATATGCATTTTCCAACAGACAGGAAAGCACATACCACAGCCTTTGACCAGTTATGGTGCACTGGTTGAATCAAGAAAAAACTCAGTCAGTTGAATGGATCCACTGAGGTGATTCGATCCTGCGATGCAAGCATCTCAGGTGAGGGCTCTCTGTCTAAGATCAAAAGTTAGTGTTTAGTTATTAGTTGTTAGTGGGTAGTGAGAGAGAAGTATGTGTAGTGGCCTTATACCTAGCCACTGGTGTGTTATAATTCACTTTGGGTGGGAGCTGGTATTGGGATGTGAACCCAGTACCCATATCACCATTAAGTTCAGTGTCTTAACCACTTGACTATTCAGTCACAGGATCATTCCCTTTTGGTGGACACTTTTGAGTTTACCTTATCCCAACCTAGATCAACTACTGATCTAATGAAAGTCATTAGTATGTCCTGTCCTGTCTGTGCCATAAATGGGTGGGGTGGGGTGGGGTGGGGTGGGGGGAATCCATTACTGCAATTTCATAGGTGTAATCTATATGTATATAGCAGGAACAGGTTTCTTCTCTCACAATCCAGTATCATAATAACCATGTGTTTGATTGATTGGTTTATACATATTTTCGTGCTTATATCCAGTTTAGGTTCAAGCACGCTATCCTGGGAACACACCTCTGCCATCTGGACTGTCTGTCCAGGACAGAGGGTTACTATGTTAGTGCAGGGAACATTTTGTTTTCAAAATCTTGATTAGCAATATTTCTAGTCAATTGAAAACTGATTAGCACCTACCGTTTAATGTTTTAAAATTGTGTAGCGATCTCTGTAACTTGTTCCCTGTAGTGGTTAGTGAAAGAGGAGTCAGTGCAGTGGCCGTACTCCTACCCAGTGAGTCATTTAACTAACTCTGGATGGGAGTGGGCATTGGGATGTGAACCCAGTACCTACCAGCCTTAAGTCGGATAGTTTAAAGGGACATTCCTGAGTTTGCTACATTGTAAGATGTTTCCGACTAATAAAATATTTCTATAATTAAACTTACATTTTAAATAAATTTTCTTGTTTAGAATGTCAGTGTTTGTATATTTAATGTGTTTCTGGTCATCTTAATATTTGTAAGAAGCCCGAATTGGATTTTGTCAGCAAATAATTTTGTACGTATTAAAATATATATTTTAGGAAATAAAATGAAATTTAACCTAGTACAAATATTAAAACGATCAGAAACACGTCTAATATACAGCCACTAATACATTATGCCGAAAAATATATTTGATATGTAATTACAATCATTAAAAAGTCTCTGTTAGTCGATAACATCTTAAAAATTGCAGCAAACTCCCTTTAATGACTTCATCACCGAGTCCAGTATAACCATATACTACCTTATAATGCTGAATAGCCATCACTGGTTCAGATGCGATCTTTTGTTATTCTCATCGTCAGACGATTCTGACGTGTTTTTAAGTTGTCAAGACAGTTGACAGTGTTCACAACTTTGTTCACAGTCTGTACACCTTTACAGATGTTTCACGCCTTAGGGCTAGTCGACACAGTTTGCCCGTGGATGTCTTGTGTTTACAGATATTAATCTTTTTGTAGTCAACCGGTATATACAGGCCAAATGGATGGTATAGCGTTAATTTATCTGTAGTGAGTAAATGTTCTAAATTGTTTGTGTAATATTACTGATAAATTGATGGTGTGATATTATTATGTCCATTTAGTGGTTTTGTCAATGTCCTGACTGGATGGGTAATATTATCTATATATAGTGACTTGGAAATTATTCCCCCAAAAAAAAAATACTGATGGGGTTATAATAATGTATGTTATCATAACTTGGTAATTATAAAAATGGGTATGGTAATGTTAATTGATTTATAGTAATAGTATAGTAGTTATATACCGGTATATAAATGCTAAATGGATGCAGAGACATTTTGTTCAGTGCAAGCTGGGTGTGTAATACTGCTTTAAAATGTTCTGTTTCAAAACCTCTGACTTTGTAAACGTGTCATGCAGTTTTATGTACTCTTTGATGGGCTTTAATATTGGATTTTCAACTATGTAATTTGATTTGTACAAACATAATTAGCGTTTATGTGGCTCCACGTTTTTACAAATGTTGAATACATGAGTTTTGTTTACATTACATGAAGTTAACATGTGCAGTTTCCACAGCCTTCAGTCCATAATGGCCATGAAAGGTCTGGTTTGTTATTTGATATTTGATGCATTGATCTTCATTCATGATTAAATACATGATGGATTAATTTAACTGTGGAACATCAAATAACTGAATCTTTTAAAGTTGCAAGCTTGCCTCACCATATTATAACATCATTTACTAATGCAAAATACAAAAACACCTACAGTTTTAATACATTTGTGTTATTATTATCAGCAACTATCATCATCATCATCTGTCTTTATACACCATACTATTCTGTTGACATGTTTTTAAAAAATATTATGTGCCATCATAATGCATTAATTATGACCACACAATAATAACACAATTTTTTGTTATGAATTTAAAGACATATGGTTGGCTGCTCCTAGTTGATGATCCAATTGCCACAGCCATAAACTCCAATGAAGTTAGCATGATCAAAATTGATTGCTCTGTGATGTATAACTTAACCTGAAACTGCTTTCTCTGTGATGCATAAGACAACTGCATATTCAGTTGCCATCTTCATGTAGGATGGTAGCTTTCCTGGTGGTGAAGATCATATTTGGTTATAATGCATATTCAGTTGCCATTGTTGTGTAGGATGGTGGTTCTCCTGGTGGTGAAGATCATATTTAGTTATAATGCATATTCAGTCGCCATCGTCGTGTTGGCGATGAGTTCATTTCCCACTAGAGGCACATTTCTTCAGGTTTGGTGTGAAAACAGAATTATCTTTCTAAATTGGGTCTCTCGTCTGTTGTCGTGTACACAGACTCATTTCATAGACAATGTTCGAAATAGACTTATTACAGGACTGTAGGATAAGAGATCCCTCAGCTATTTCAGAGGGGAAAAGAGTAGTTTGTACATGTATGTAGGAATAAATGAATGTTGGGCTGTGTGCTTATTTGGAATCAACAGAGGTGAGTTGTAGTTAAAGTAGTAAAGAAAGAAAAAGTTGTGGGGCCGAATTTACGAAGCCTGCATTGTAAATATATCAGTAGCTCCAATCCCATGGCTAGTGATATTCAATGTTGGGCTAGAAATAACTACTATTGCCATGCCTGATGGCTAGTGATTTTTTTTTTTTTGGTCAAATGTTGCAGTTAAGTCTATTTTGTAAATATAAATATCATTCCCTCACCCCAACCCCCAATGTTAGTGTTTTTAAGCGCTATCTCCCTCTTTAGGTGACATATCCAATTATTACTATTATTTAATATAATTGTATTAACTTAAAGCAATGTAGGGCTAGTGAATTTTTAATCGTGGCTAGTAAAAAATATTAATCAATGATCCCATGGCTAGTGGATTTTTATAAAAATTCTAAAAGCCTTGTGTATGTAGTTACACACATGTAAATCGTAAACAGGCTTAGTAAATTCAGCCTTGTTTTGCTTAATGACACCACTGGACGACATTAAATTAATCACTGGATGTTAAACATTTAGTAATTCTAACACATAGTCTTCAGAGGAAACCTCCTGCATTTTTCCATTAGTGGCAAGATATCTTCTATATGCACTTTTCCAACAGGACTGTACATACCTCAAATTTTGATATATACCACTTGTTGGAGTACTGGTTAGGAAAATGAAAAAACCCAAATGAATGTGCAAACTTGGCAATGCTAAGGTGGTTTGTTTTAAAACAGCCCTTACATAATAACCTCCTGTCTATATTGTGTAAAGAATATGTTACTGTATATCCTTTCTGTGTAATATATATCAGCCACTTTCTCATGTTTAGGCCACTATGTAAAAGTTAACTTGGGTGGCCTTTATTAATTGGACAAGTTTAGACATTATAGCTATTTTTCTCTACAACTCACATGTATGTGTATTCCAGCTGTGTTAATGAGCCTACTATAGTGTTAAATTGTGTGTACGTCAAAATGAATGGACTCGCTAATATTCCTATAACACAGAGTTAGTAATAGATACACATCTTGGAAAACTCATTCCTCACTGAGCACCAACTGTGACATTTCAATCACAATCGTGCTGATAGACACCTGAGTTGACCC
This sequence comes from Gigantopelta aegis, assembly GCF_016097555.1. Classification (NCBI taxonomy): domain Eukaryota; kingdom Metazoa; phylum Mollusca; class Gastropoda; order Neomphalida; family Peltospiridae; genus Gigantopelta; species Gigantopelta aegis. The sequence goes on from NC_054701.1 coordinate 43,919,200, forward strand.
AGTTTTGACGTCACATTACCTGGCAGTCTCGTATATAATCAAACACTCCGCTCTGGTGACATGGCAAGGGGTGGACAGTCGGCTGTTGGGCTCTGTCCTGCATCTGTCCAGTGGTCGAAGTGGACAGTATAATGTGTTATCTCACAGTCGTTTTAACACATCTTCAGGTGAAAGTGGTACATATAATGTGTATGTCACTGTGAAAGCCGGTTCATGTTACATGTATCTGACAGTGAAAGTGGTGCATGTAATGTGTATGTCACGAAGGGGAAGGTAACGGCCGCTGTCGGCATGGAGTACCGCCCCATCTGATAAATCAAACAAGCCAGTGGTCACTACGACCTCACCTTGTGTTGAGGTGAATACAAGCTAAAAAGGTCAGTGCTCGTGGAGACACAGTAATTGTAATTCAAAAGCTGGACGACAGGAAGCAAGGGGCTATTCTGTTCGGACCACGTGTTTTACATTTCATCCAGGTGGATGGAGGTGAGTTGCAAGACGTGGTCTTGTGGACATTTTTCTTTTGATGATATGCATTGTGTCACCACCGCCCCCTACAGTGGTTTAGTATTTCATTTGTGGTCTACCATATCACATCTTTTAAAAGTAGGATTGAATAATTTTTATCTAACCAGTACCTTTTTATGGAAAGATTTTGCCTGAATGTATTTTTTTTTTATCTGTTTCATTCCCAGAGTCTTGTTGTTTTGTTTGTTTCACTGTGTAATGTTTATATTGCTTAGATATGGTTTTTACCTGTGGAAAACATCAGCTCAATTTTAATTTTAGAATTTTTATAGTGATGATGTTCATCAGTTTATTCATATATTTACCTTTATTACATACCTTTTCAATCGTACTATAGTGATAAAACATTTTCAAACCGTGTGATAAATTTATCTGGTATCGCACATATGTGCAATCTGGACCGGAACTTTTAAATGGGGAATTCCCTTTTTAACTTTACTGGAGTTGTCACCTTTTTGTTACTGACGTCATATATGTTTTATAAATTACATCACATCATATTTGAAACATTACACACCACTGCCGCAGAGTATGATTCTTAACCTGACATAAATCCATGGAAGGAGTATTAATCATAGATTTAAGAAAGTGTTATTATGACATAAATCCCCAGTCACATATACACAATTTTTTGCCCCGAATGGCCACGACTTGAAAAATCAGGGTTAATCTTGGATATGCGTAGTGAGACTCTACCGGCTTCCTGATCACTCTCGACTGCTTTAAGAATGCATCACGAATTGAAAAATTCAAAGACTACTCCCGACAGTATTGAACATGATCAAAACTGTCGAGTGCCTATCCAGACATACCAAGAATACTGAAGAATGACCAGGAAGTCGCTAGGGTCTCACTGCGCATATCCAAGAATAACCCTGATTTTTTAAGTCTTGGCCATTCGGGGCAAAAATCGTATATATGTGACTGGGGCTTTAAATTAAAACCCGTGGATTGAACATTATTATCACTACATATATCTTAGTTTTCTTTCTGTCTCTCTGCCCCATGTATAGTTTTCCAGACCTTGTCTTCACACTGCCTCAAGATATTGAATTTGAAATGTGTATAGTTCTGTCATGTACTAGCAGTTACAGATCAAGTTTGACTTTGTTGGTGATTTACCCATTTTTTTACAGAGTTATGGCCCCTGAACTTAGGATTTGTGAAAAGTTGCTGTATTATTAAGAAGAAACCTGCATAAGCCATGATAGAGGCTGGTCTCTTTTGGTGCCTAGATTTAATGGGCTCTAGCACCATTTGAAATCAGTTTCTTGAAGTGGAATAATCAACATTCGGTGACCACAGATTTAATTTCAGTTATATTTAACGTCTGCTGTGTAATATGAACATTTTATATTTTTTTACTTTGAAAGTTTTGACAAACAGATTTGTTTTCTTGTGCATGTGTGAATTAATCATCGTTTTCTTTTTCTTTTTTATCATGATTGAAATTTCCTTTAGATTCTGTGTTGTACAGAGATACAAGCTTGAATGTATATGCTAGTGGTTTTGTCATTCAGATTTTAAAAATGTTTAATGTTCACACGTAAGGATTATATCTGCAAATGTAAATGAAACATACCTGACCTTTCTTTAAAGCAAGTACAATTTCTTTTATACAACACATTTTATACACTTGTTTCCCAAAGTAACACACTACTGACTAAAATGATCTCTTTTGCTAAACCTTATTTTGATCTTTTTGTGTGAAAATATACATATTTTTCATCATTACGATAAAAACAATAAGAGTTGACAACTATAGGTTGTTCTCATGATGAGTGCCACTAGTTTGACAGCGTATGTTTTCTTTTCTCAAACACCTTTTCTGAGAACAGTGATATTTGACTGTGATTCATGAGTGCATACTATCACACTGTCTATATAGAGAATAACTAGTTAATGACGTTGGATATCTGCTTCATCCTGTGAAGGTAAGAATGGGAAATTCTCATTCGGCCTGAACAGAATAAAGCAGATGTCCGACGTCAGTAACTTGTTATTATCTTTATCCTGCAGAACATAAAAAATTAAGGGGAAAAGCTATTATTTCTGTTATTTCTGCCTCATTGTATGATGACCTAGAGGTCAAATGACCAATTTTGTAATGTAGCTATGCATCATATGAGTGACGTCAAAAGTCATAGTCTGCTAGTATACGTTTATGACTTTGCTTTAATCAGTCATCATGATCTGTCAGCAGAATACAAAGATATCTATGGGGTTGTCTTGTCTAGGTTTAAATTGGGAGAACCAGCAATGGAACTAACAGTCCTCCCGCAGGTGGATCAGGAAGGATGTAGAGTTCTGGAGAGTGGCAGTCCTCCTTTAGACAAAGCATGTGACTGTGCTTCATGATACTATAGTAATCACGACCATGTCAAAATTTCTATTTAACTCAGATTTGTGCATAGATACACATTTTTAGTATGTTAACAGATTTGTTGTTCAGATGCCTTGTTACAAATTCAAGAGTATGTCCAGTTATGATTGAAACGTGCATTTTTTACAAATACATGCATATGTCAGTCTGTATAAAAATAAAACTCTGAAACCTCAGTCAACAAGTTGAGTATGTAACATATGAAAAGCTTCTTGTGTGAAAGAAAGAAAAATTTGATGAGCTCAGCTAAATTATTTACATAATGTTTCTCCAGACTTCAACAGTGTCTGGAAATAAAACTGGACAGACAAAAAAAATAAAATAAATAAAATAAATAAATAAAATAAATGTGGCTTATGTTGTTACTTTACATATTAATTAATTAAGATTTACATGATTCATCTTACCTAGATTTATGAAATATATTTATTAATATGGTAACTCAAATTTGTTGTTGAACTATAAGTATCTGCAAACTAATTTTAGTTTATTTACTTTAATAAGTTGGTAATATACTAAATAAATATTTAACAAAATAATATAACAATTATTTTCAGAACTAAGGTGTGGGCATTTGTAATTATACATACTTTTTCGACATAATAGATTATTTATACTTACTCAAGAAATTTACAGCAAAAGAGAAAACAAGGAGTAAAATGTCAGAAAAGAATGTAAAAGTACTCCAAGTAGCATTGTATAGGTGATAGAGAAAGTTTGGACATGTTAGGACTGGTGTTCTGCAGAGATCAGTATTGGGTTCCTTTCTCTTTCTAATCTTGGTTACTCATCATCCAGTGACTCTCACAAACACTACAGACCTACCTATAGATCTGTTTGCAGATCACAAAAACACAATATTCTGTAGGACACTCCTTAAACATTGTAAAAGAACTTAACTGAAGACTTAAAAACAAGTATAGATGCATGTACTAACTTGCTCCCCAATAAATACAAAATATAAATAGCTATGCTAGCTAGAAATTATACCCATCAATCATTTTCTTACACAGAAATAAAGAAAATACTGTAAAATCTTACACATATTATAATTATATTTTTTGATAGTCCGTTGAATCTTAAAAGTACAGGTTAAATTCTGACCAAAGTTTACAATTTGTTGTATAGTGAAACCTATCAAAACCCGACCTTGAACTAATCAGAGTCCTGTAAAAACTGGCCCAAGTTTCATGGTCCCAAATAATCTAAATTCCAAAACACTACTCTCTAAATACTCCAATAGCTGATGATTAATAAATCAATGTGCTCTATGGGTGTTGTTAAACAAAACAAACTTTAACTCTAAACACTAGATCCTGTCTAAATGGGATAAATATTAGGTCCCTGGGTGATCCAGTTTAGACAGGTTTCACTGTAGTTACTTTGATACAGAACATATATATAACATTCAACGAAAATAACAGCTAAAAGGTGTTAACACAACACTAATAAGTGTTATTTTCACCGTAGTGACATTTTTTTAATAATACTATGGTTGCAGTCTTCACTTATTAAGAATATATAAATCATATTTGACCCCCACCCCAAAAAAAAACCCCATCAAAATACCCTATTCCCCAATCCACCCCCACACACCCTAAAAAAAAAAACCAAACTCCACCAAATATTCTCTGTCTAGTATAACTGATTGAATATATTGAAAAACAGTATTTCAGATCCACATACATGTATATTTTAAATAAAAATCAATATTTAAGCAGGCTATATAATAGTTACTATAGTGATGCCCTACAACAACATACCATCCAAAACATTCTTACAGTTACTCGTATTTAGATAGTCTCCTTCATATAAACCAACTATTATACTTGTGGTATATATATTTTTTTATGTCATGAACTTTATTTATCAAGTCCTTGAAGCAAAAACTAAATTGTCTTGTACTAAGCTACTTTCTATAAATAAAACGTGATTATTGTTAATACAGTCATTGTTATGAAGTCTTTAAAAGACCGTCAATGTCCGACTGGCAAAGGTTATATGCCTCGACCTTGTAATCCGTCTTGAACGAAACCTGTGTTTAGCTCGGCTAAATGGATACTGCCTGCAAGGTGGATTAATAAGCACTTTTACAAGTACACAGAGGACAATGCTTTCCTTTATTGAATATACATTCATTCAGCCACATTAACAGTTCCATGGGCCCAGTTTATTGGTGGCCATATTTATAGTTGCTATGGTGCTGTTAATCTGTGTGGTTTCAAAAGGAGATATCCACTTAGCAGTATTACCGACAGCAGGTATATATTGACAGGTAGCTAGCTAGTGTTTAGAAACAAAAACATGTCCGGGCAGGTTAGTTGCTATGGTGATACCCAACAACAGCATTCCACCCTGAACATTCTTACAGTTAATGTTATTAAGATAGCCTCCTTCATTATAAACCATTTGCATCAAACTTTGCTTCATTAAAATAAAACAGAAATATATTTTTCTTAATACATGTATTATATATCTAACTGTTACATAAATATTTTACCAATGTTTATGCATAAACAAAGACACAGTCATTGTTAAAACTTAGCTAAGCATTAAAGGGTATTTTTCAATACCTGCCTAGCTGTGACAACAGGTTTTTTTGTGTGTCTTTTATCTTCTGTTTTTTTTATAAAGTTGTACCGAGTTGCTTCACGATTGACTAGTTATACTAAAAAGCTTTTTTGTTGTTAAATATTCCCACGATGACAGGTTCTATCTTGGATACTTCCTTTCTTTAGGATTTTCTGCACTAAATACTATGGGTAAGGTATGTAAACGTTTATCGACAATTACAACCAGTGGCATTTAGGCTTATATATACCCGTAAAGAACACGTTTCTTTGAGACTAGTGGCCGTATGTTAGAATTGTCATAGATCAAACAATGAAGTCATGAATGTTTACTCAGTACACAGTACTGTTGTTGTATACTTGTTTACAATGGCTGTTCGACCATGCACAGCACATACAGTTTCTAGTTGTATAAAACTGGGCTAATATATTCACAGTTGTCTTGTATTTTGTATGAAAGTATACTGTGTTTCATTTATTCTTTTCACAAAGCTATGCTATGATAAACATTGAAGGTGTTAATGCCACCTTTTGTGAATGTGATTCAACAACATGGATTGCATTTTTGTGCAATTAAGCTATAATATAATATACAAGACCGTTTTGAAAAATTTCTGATCGTTCTGACAGCTTCTCCTCTTTTGATTTATACTGCAGAGCATCTTCTTTGTACTTACCCAATGCCACATTTCACAAAGATCTTTTTTCACGCTCAGGTCCAGTCGACTATCATACACACATCGAGCTAAATATTGTATACAAAGATGAATTCCATAAATACAAGCGCAGTGAAGGCTGCCATCTTTATTACTTAATACTGAAGTGGCTATATACATGGTGACTGCGTATACATTCTCAGCTAATAAGGGTTAGCTGTCTAAATGGCGGTCACATTTTTGGGGAAAATCCCAGTTTAAGGCACTACACCCCATCTAAACTTTCCATCTAGTTTATTAGAATAATCAGTAGATTATTTCCCTAATTTAAGAGTAGAGTACCGGCCTCGGTGGCGTCGTGGCAGGCCATCGGTCTACAGGCTGGTAGGTACTGGGTTCGGATCCCAGTCGAGGCATGGGATTTTTAATCGAGATACCGACTCCAAACCCTGAGTGAGTGCTCCGCAAGGCTCAATGGGTAGGTGTAAACCACTTGCACCGACCAGTGATCCATAGCTGGTACAACAAAGGCCATGGTTTGTGCTATCCTGCCTGTGGGAAGCGCAAATAAAAGATCCCTTGCTGCCTGTCGTAAAAAGAGTAGCCTATGTGGCGACAGCGGGTTTCCTCTAAAAAAAAAACAGTGTCAGAATGACCATATGTTTGACGTCCAATAGCCGATGATAAGATAAAAAATCAATGTGCTCTAGCGGCGTCGTTAAATAAAACAAACTTTACTTTTAATTTAAGAGTAAAAAGGAAAAAAGATATCTGATCTTTATCAGTTTGCATTGTACAATCATGTACATGTATGTTGCAAAATATTGATCTTATCATCAGCATTTTATAATATTGGCTGACTTTCCACTGTTATGAGAGGTTTTTAAAGCTGCTATCTCGCCTCACCAAATTCTAATATCATTTACTAATGCAAAGTACAACTATTTTTAAAGCTGCAATCTTGCTTCACCATATTATAATATTATTTACTAATACAAAATACTACCTCTCAAAAACCGGACCCTCTGTAAACTGGAATTCCCATAAAACTGAATGTTTTTCATGGTTCCTTATTAAATATCACCACAGAACAGAAGCTCTTTAAACTAGATACTCCTTAAAACAGGACATTTTACTTGGACTCTCGGGTGTCTGGTTTAAAGGGGTTTTACTGTGCAATTACAGTTTTAAAGCTGCAATCTCGCCTCACCATATTGTAATATCATTTACTAAAGCAAAATACAACTACAGTTTTAAAGCGGCAATCTCGCCTCACCATATTGCAATATCATTTACTAATACAAAATACAACTACAGTTTTAAAGCTGCAATCTCGCCTCAGCATATTGCAATATCATTTACTAATGTAAATAGAACTACATGCAGTTCCAAATGATTTTTTTATATTTTTATTTTTCACAGCAGAGGGACGTTAAAAAGAGCCCAAAACAGTCCAAAGATGGAGCATTGCAAGACAGTGGCAAACAGTCCATAGGTAACAACTTTGATTAGTTATTTTTTTAATTAAATAAGGATTATATATATATTCTAGCTGGCAGAATATGGCTCAGTGGTAGATACTAGCCTGAGGTGTGATGGGTTGCAGGATCAATAGCCCGTCAGTGGACCCAGGGTTTTTTCTATACTAACCAGTGCCTCACAATTGGTACACTGAAGACTGTGGAATCTATTGGTCAAATGACCAAATATCTGATATCCAATAGCTGATGATTAATTAGTATGCTCTAGTGGTGTTCTTAAACAAAACAGTCTTTAACTTTAAGCGAACACCTAGATATACATGCATATTGCCAGTATGTTTAAAAGTACATACTCTTGATTACATTTTCTTTTTCTCTCTTTTTTTTTTTTTTTTTTTTTGGTATTGATTGCAATTTCTTTGTTGTTTTTCTTGTAACAATCCAAGCTTCATATCTGGTGAAAAATCACAAAGGTTACTTATTAACTACCAGTCTGAGAATGATTGATGAACAAGGCTAATAACTTCATTAGCATTTTTTTCTCTCCAATGCTTCTTTATTTGCATATCTCATTACCGATAACTGATATACACGTACATGTGTTTACAAGCCAGTTAATTGTGGTCACTTTTTGGCTTTCCAACATGGTGATGCATGATGCAACATGGAACAGTTTACCAATTGTTCACCCAACGATTAAAAAGATACATAAATTACACGTATTATAATCCTCGATCTTCTCATGATGAGTCTCATGGAGTCTGTGAATTTTTGTAGATCTTATAAAACTTCAGTCTAGACTCGGAACGTTTAATCTGGACTCAAATGTTTTATGATGTTCAAAGTTCACAGCCATTTGTTATAGTTACTTTATAGCTATTAAACCAAGTACCAAAGAAAGAAAGAAATGTTTTATTTAATGACACACTCAACTCATTTTTTTATTTACGGTTATATGGCGTCAGACATATGGTTAAGGACGACACAGATTTTGAGAGGAAACCCGCTGTCGCCACTTCATGGGCTACTCTTTCCAATTAGCAGCAAGGGATCTTTTATTTGCGCTTCCCACAGGCAGGATAGCACAAACCATGGCCTTTGTTGAACCAGTTATGGATCACTGGTCAATGCAAGAGGTTTACACTTATTGAGCCTTGCGGAGCACTCACTTAGGGTTTGGAGTCGGTATCTAGATTAAAAATCTCTTGCCTCGACTGGGATCTGAACCCAGTACCTACCAGCCTGTTGACCGATGGCCTAACCACGACGCCACCAAGGCCGGTATGAAGTACCACTGAATAAAAAGAGGAAATAACGTATTAATTAAAATGTTTTCTTAATTGATGGCTATGTCTTAGTTCCTGACAGTTAAGAACTTAGCAGTATTGTCAGTTTTTGTACACAGTGCACATACTGTGCATGGTTACTAATGGGACCCATCAAGGCTTTTGATTGTGCCAAAGTCAGGGCAATAAATATTGTGACTGAAAAAAAAGAAAAAAAAGAAGTGTTTTATTTAACGACGCACTCAACACATTTTATTTACGGTTATATGGTGTCAGACATATGGTTAAGGACCACACAGATTTTGAGAGGAAACCTGCTGTCGCCACTACATGGGCTACTCTTCCGATTGGCAGCAAGGGATTTTTTATTTGCGCTTCCCACAGGCAGGATAACACAAACCATGGCCTTTGTTGAACCAGTTATGGATCACTGGTCGGTGCAAGTGGTTTACACCTACCCATTGAGCCTTGTGGAGCACTCACTCAGGGTTTGGAGTCTGTATCTGGATTAAAAATCCCATGCCTCGAATGGGATCCAAACCCAGTACCTACCAGCCTGTAGACTGATGGCCTGCCACGACGCCACTGAGGCCGGTGTGACTGAAATAAGTATGCATGAAATAAAGCACAAACATACTGACCTGAAATATTTGACCTCAAAACCATGCACAGAAATAATATTAAGCAGTAATTAGATTAAAATTATTTAAAATGCATTTCTGAATATCTACAACTCTTTACCAGCTATTAATAATATTAATTAACTACACATGTCCATTAAAAAGACCTCGGTGTACTTACAACAGTAAAAAAAAAAAAAATCAAAAAAAAAATCATTAAGTCTAAATTAGTGAGATCTAAAGACCAGTCCATTTGCACACTCGTACGCATTTCTGGCTAATGAAATATCTGGTTAAAATAATTTCATTTTGGCTCCAGATCTATTTAATAGTTCCACTGGGAAGCCTTTGTTTCTTGTTCACAGAGGTAATTTCTGGAGGGAATACATATGTAGAACATCATTTCTAGTCTATGTTAAATACATTCTTCTCAGTACTTTTGAGTCCTTGGGTGAGATGTAGTTAGCTCAGTGTGCTCTAGTTGTTTCATTAAAGAAAACAAACTTTTAAACTATTATAGGTAGTACTAAACCAAATAACTTCCGGCTGGGTCAAAGTTCGAGGTGCACCCAACTTTTGATAGAAATATGAACACCACAAGTTATGTGATTGGTGATAAATGTGAGTGTGTTGGTTGTAAAAAAAAAAGTTTCATCTGGGCAAAAAATGTCTGCAATTTTATTTCATCTAGTACCACTGTGTCAAGTAGCCTTGTGCTTGAAACATGTATGGGGTACCTGTCATAGACGCTACGCGTTATCTCAGAAACGAGCAGCTTGACCCCCAATTTTTTCTAATTCACTTTAAGTGTGAGGGGTGGTAGTATTTATATCCGTGGCGTTTATGTCGATTGATACACTGCAGGTAGGAGTTTTAGCCACATATGTTACTATTGTCATCTATGGGATTTGATTTGGTAGTATACACCCTATAGAGTCAAACAGTATAATTGTGACAGTCCAAATCATTACAGAAGATGCTCTGTGCTATCATGCACAAAGGCTATAATACTGATGACCACAACATACTTTAAAACAAATACAGTGGGAGAAATATATAAAAAAATTTTTTTTTTAATGATGATATTTATGAACAGAAAGGGATCGTAAATATTTTTGATAAAAGGAACCATATTAATTTTATTATATTTCAATTTTTACCGACCTTTCAAAAATAATTGGATACACAGGTGGCCGTGTATAAACTGTTTACATAAAAAGCTTAATGAATTGCAATAAAACTGTTTGTACATACCTTACAAATGTAATGTACTGTAAACAGATGTATATACTTATGTAAAAGGTGGTCCTTTTTTTCTGTATGATTTTATTTATTTATTTATTTATTTATTTATTTATTTATTTGATTATTAATATTTTTTTTAAATAAGGTTATTGTGTAAGTAATAAATTTCCATTAAGTATTTGACAGGATAATAGGTTAAAGCTCTTGTAAGAATATGTCATCTAACTTTGGCCTTCTTTTGTGGTGACATCTTGCCAACAAGAATTCATTGCTTCATATTGCAAAACATAGCTTACAGCTGAATAGTTTTTTTTGTTGTTTTTTTTACCTGTCGAGAGCAAACATCAAAAGTTTATTGTGATAACGTGTTACTGGTTTTTAGATCTTGTCTTTTGAACCCATTGGGTAAACGTGTCCTCGTTCCAACTCCTCCCACCTCACTGGATGACTGCATGTAAACAGTTATTAAAATCACCCATGCATTGTTGGGGATTTTATTATTATTATTAGTTTTCATTTTGACTTGATTTTTATGCTTGTGTTCAATTAGGAAAGGAAAGGAATGTTTGTTTTAACGACACCTGAGCACATTTCAAACTGTGGCTAACTGGGGTCTGAGGTACAGTTATATTTTGACATTTGGTCAACAGAGAAAAAGAGAGGAAACCTGCTTCTGCTGCATAGGCTATTCCTAATGATGGTGCAGCATTGGATCTTTTGTATGCACTCTCCCGTAGGTAGGGCAGTACATACCACAGCCATTGATGTACCAGTCATGAGGCATTGGTTGTATATCTGTGGCGAGAAGTAGCCAGATGGTAAAGCACTCGCATGATGTGTGGTCTAGGATCGCCACAGTCAGTGCTACAGAACTAGTATATCAAAGGCCGTGGTATGTGCTATCCTATCTGTGGGATGCTGCATATAAAAGATCCCTTCCTACTATATGTTAGAATTACCAAATGTTTGACATCCAGTATATATGGTATATAAGTTTACTTTGTTTAACGACACCACTGGAGCACATTGAGTAAATAATTATTGGCTATTGGAGGTCAAACATTTAGTAATTCTGATGGTCTTCAGAGGAAATCCGCTACATTTTTCCAGTAGCTACAAGGGATCTTCTACATGTACTTTCCCACAGACAGGATAGCATGTACCATGGCCTTTGATATACAAGTCATGGGGCACTGTTTGGGATCGAAAAGATAGTCAGAAAATGGGTCTATGCACTAAGGGGATTTGATCCTTTGACCCAAGCTCCTTAGGTCAGTGTTTGCACTGAGCTAGATCCCACTCCCTGTAACATACAGCTACTTGGTTACAATTCTTTCTTTCTTTTTTTTTTTCCTTTTTTCTAACAGCATCTTTATTGTGGTACCGACCTCGGTGGCATCATGGTTAGGCCATCGGTCTATAGGCTGGTAGGTACTGGGTTCGGATCCCAGTCGAGGCATGGGATTTTTAATCCAGATACCGACTCCTCTGAGTGAGTACTCCACAAGGCTCAATGGATAGGTGTAGACCACTTGCACCAACCAGTGATCCATAACTGGTTCAACAAAGGCCATGGTTTGTGCTATCCTGCCTGTGGGAAGCGCAAATAAAAGATCCCTTGCTGCTAATTGGAAAGAGTAGCCCATGAAATGGCGACAGCGGGTTTCCTCTCAAAATCTGTGTCATCCTTAACCATATGTCTGACGCCATATAACCATAAATAAAAAAATTAGTTGAGTGTGTCATTAAATAAAACATTTCTTTCTTTATTGTGGTATAATTCTGTTGTTTTTTTGTTTTGTGTTTTTTTTTCAGTTTAAAAACAAAACAAGTTAGAGATAAAAATAGAAGAAAATCCTAATTATGGTGGGAAGAAAAGAACAAATGAGCCATTAAACATTTTGTTTTGAAGTTGATTTAACAGATATAAAAAATAAAAAATAAAAAAAAATATATATAGTCAGTTATTGAGTTATAGCAGCTGTGGTAACCTCTAATTTAAAATCTTTCAATTTCCAGTCTTAACACAGCAATAAATCACTTCTTTACTTTGATGAATGGGTGGGACATTAAGGTACCAGGCAGATTAGATGGGGGCAAAATTGTGACTGGGTTTTATCTAGCCCCAAGTTACCTAGTGCTTTTGTGACTCACCTTTCAATGTGCTTATCAAAGCATTTAAAAAATGTTAATGTAGTAAACCTATGTTAATATAAATAAACCTATGTTTATGAGGCGTTGTAAACTGGATTCTTATGGCAGGCAGCTGTTTGATACAGAATAGGTTTGACTTTTGACGACATGGTGTCACATCTCTTAATTTTGTCAAGTCAGCTCCCAGATCCCAGCGAGCTAGATTATGGTTAAAACCAGACAATTTTATTGGTATCAGATTTTTTTTTTTAATGTTCTACATCCTGAATAAACAGGAACCTGTCTGTTACTGAAATTGGATGGATAACATGCATCAAAATATTGGATTTTGAATCAGTTAACCTGCAAAAAAATTGGACTGCTGAAGACAGACTTGAAGTAAAGTTGATTATAAACACTGAATCCCTCCAGCTGAATATAAATACTGGATCCCTCACTAAAGTGGATCAAATTTAATGTTGAGGTCCCTAGGTGATCCAGGGGGCAGGACGTAGCCCAGTGGTTGGGTCTGGGATCGATCCCCGTCGGTGGGCCCATTGGGCTATTTCTCGTTCCAACCAGTGCACCACAACTTGTATATCAAAGGCTGTGGTATGAGAATCGATCCTAGACTGACTACACATCAAGCGATAGTTTTACCACTAGGCTACGTTCCATCCCTATTAAATATTAAAGATGTTAAAGATGAAACATGTCATATCCACATAGGCTACATCTTTCATCTTTGACAGCAGTGGATGGGTGTCGTTAAACATTGTTTCAAGTGGGCGGAATGTAGCCCAGTGGTAAAGCGCTCACTTGATGCGTGGTCAGTCTAGGATCGATCCCCGTCAGTGGGCCCATTGAGCTATTTCTCGTTCCAGCCAGTGCACCATGACTGGTATATCAAAGGCTGTGGTATATACTATCCTGTCTGTGGGATGGTGCATAGTGCTGCTGATCAAGAAGGGTAGCTCATGAAGTGGCGACAGTGGGTTTCCTTTCTCAATATCTGTGTGGTTTTTAACCATGTGTCTGACACCATATAACTGTAAATACAATGTGTTGAGTGCATCGTTAAAAACCCCATTTCATTCTTTCTTTTACTTTATTGTTTCAAGAGACCTTTCATGAACCAGTCATGTTACATTGGCTTAATGCATGGAAATTAACCAGCTGGTCCAACAAGAGGGATCAGTCATATGACACTTCACATCTCAAGTGATTGCACACTATCATTTCACTACACTGTTCTATACTTGAAAAACAATATTTTCTTTTACGACAACACTAGAGCACATTAATTAAAGGAGACCGGAACCAAACCATATATACAGCGTAATGAATTGTTTGCCGTCATAAACCACAACATGCAACTACCGCGCTCCCCATATTGACTAAGTTAAGCGTGCCAGTCTTGGTTGGGTTTTTGTTTTCGCCGATCTCCGATGTTTGCCGGAAACTGTCGACAATTGATGAGCTAGACCCGTGACGTCATCGATGAGAGGAAAACTGAAGAAACTACCAAGCAGCATGGACGAACTTAGCGATTCGAGTGACGAAGAATTGTGTCCAGCTTGTGCTAATGGCATCAAACCGTATCAGTTTGAACCACTTATCAGAGACTTTGTCCCTAATCCTGGAAATGTTGTCTTAGACGAAAATTCGGATGAATCAACTGCCGACGAAGACGAGGAAGCCACACGGTCATAGACTAGCATACATGCATTTTTTAAACATAATTTTTTATGACATTTTTAATGTAAACTGAAGCAAATGGACCTAATTAGATGAAAAGCACACAAAATTGAATAATATTTCATCATAAATCTTGTTTGTAAATATGACACGTCAGTGGATATTCCATAGGCCGATTTCGCAAATTTGCAAAAAGCGTCCCCTTCTCACCAAAGCAAGATATAATAATTTAACAAAAAACTTTGTTCTCTTAACTAGTTACACTCCAAGTTTTAATGTGTTTGGTTAAACCGTGTATTTTTTATTATTAAGAAAATGTGTTACCAGTCTGCCGAAACTGTCCACAGCTGGGGACAGAAACACAGAAATGTTGGAAAATATTATACTGTTGCCACATACTGACAATCACTTTACAACTAATATGTCTTATCGACAATATTATTATGTAGTCTTTGCATTTATTAATATAAAATACAACAGACCCGTAGGAACTGGGGAGGGGCGGGCCTAGGGGTTTGTTCTCCATCACACACTCTAGGATGAAAATGTATGTTTTAAGTTTTCACTACTTTGCATAAATAAAGATGATATAAAGATAAAAATCTAGTTTGTATCCCTCACTAGAGACTGTATTCCCCTTCCTCCTCATTCATGGAGGAAGAAGGAAGTCCTGATGAAAATATATTACAGGTAAAATATATTACAGGTAAAACAAAATAATATATGACGCTTATTCCATGTGGTAACTATTGTTAATTTTGCTTTAAATTGCTAGATGCCAAAAGTGATTAATTATATTATTTTATGGTAACAGTCGAAAATTAGACGACCAATTGTTTCAACCTCTGCCAAAGGTACCAGGTTTTCTACCAGAAAATAATTTGAGGGTACGTAATAAAACAGGCCCGTAAGAACTGGGGGGGGGGAACGGGTTCCCCCCACTTGTGAGCTTTTCTTTATGACATTAATTTTTGCCATTGTAACCAAAATCTGATGTAGAGTTTATACACGGTCCGTCAGTGACACCCCCCCCCAAGTCGTTGCTATGGGCCTGTAAAAACAAAATATATTCAAAGGAGTATATTCGGTGGTTATAGGTTTGAAATGTTTTTTTTATTGAACATTTTATTTCATGCACTTTTATAAAATTTTAAACAGCAATTATGTTACTATAATCTATCGAAAAAATAAAACATTATATATATATATATATATATATATATATATATATATATATATATATATATATATTAACTTCTGAATTTTTTAGTAAATACATGTAAGTTTACCCTCCGCACCCTCTGGCAGAAACCCAGGGTATTAAAATAATTATTTGGTGTAGAGTATTTTTAATATGACATACAGAAAGCATTGAAAAGTACAATTTTATTATGCTTTAATAATCGACATTATCTTTAAAACTAATTAACCATCATTCCTTCTGGCCACAGTACATATGTTGTTCCTGCCAAAGTGTTAGCATTTTAATTTTAATGACAACATACTGAACTGACTATAAACATTGTTAACCAACGTAATAATTCACGTACCGGCCTCGGTGGCGTCGTGGCAGGCCATCGGTCTACAGGCTGGTAGGTACTGGGTTCGGATCCCAGTCGAGGCATGGGATTTTAATCCAGATACCGACTCCAAACCCTGAGTGAGTGCTCCGCAAGGCTCAATGGGTAGGTGTAAACCACTTGCACCGACCAGTGATCCATAACTGGTTCAACAAAGGCCTTGGTTTGTGCTATCCTGCCTGTGGGAAGAGCAAATAAAAGATCCCTTGCTGCCAATCGGAAGAGTAGCCCATGTAATGGCGACAGCGGGTTTCCTCTCAAAATCTGTGTGGTCCTTAACCATATGTCTGACGCCATATAACCGTAAATAAAATGTGTTGAGTGCGTCGTTAAATAAAACATTTCTTTCTTTTTCTTTAATTCACGTTTTGAAGGTGTTTTGTTATAAGGTTAACAAACCAACTAGATACGTTAGTATGGAGTCGTTATGGGCTGTTGGTGAAAATTAATTTGGTAATTATAGGTAAATAAATGTGAAGTTTAAATATTCGAATGTGAACAAATTGCAATACCTTTATTTAATGTACATCTTAAGTACATACTTGTTTTAATTTTCACCATGTAAATGTACCATACATAACCTACTGTATTTAGTTGGTGTAAAGCCCGTTCGACGACAATAATGTGTCCATGTTTTAAAACAACTTTAGTTTTTTTGGAAATCGAAACCATGATGTTGGCCGTTTCATGGGATGCATTGCTGTTACTGTTGCAGTTAAACACTGTGCAGTTAACCATCATATAATTACGTCGACAATATATAATAACACTAATTATCTTGTAAATTAAATTTCCGATAAACCTGGAGACAAAAAAAAGAAAGAAAAGACGACTAAAAGGCACAACCAAAGAATCAACACATGTACCAGTATTGCTTGGTAACTCTCACCGATGACGTATTGCCTCGCTTTCGTTCAGATCAATGCATAATCCCGCCCACTTCTTTTTTTTCCCCAAACCTAAGAAGCGCAGCTGACCGGTGCCTCGCAGCAAGCTGGGCATTAGAGTAATGCGGTCTTTGACGCTAACTTAATCCATTACACACTACATGTCTTTTGGTGTCCGGTCTCCTTTAATTATTCATTAGTTATTGGATGTCAAACATTTGATAATTATGACACGGTCTTTAGACAAAACCTGCTATACTTTTCTATTAGCAGCAAGGAATCTTTTTATATGCACCATTCCCATAGCACATACCACTGCCTTTTTTTATACCAGTTATGGGGCATATTAGTTGGGACAAGGAAAAATAAACAACCAGTGGATTTGTAGAGGAGGTTTCATCTTATGAACCAAGACCAGCCTCTGTGGCGTCGTGGTTAAGCCATCAGACTATAGGCTGGTAGGTACAGGGTTCACAGCCTGATACCCAGAGCGAGTTTTAATGCCCAGGACAGCATGCTTGAAATATGAACCAAGCACCTCAGACAAGCACTCTACCGACTTAGCTAAATGTTAGTGGGTGGTTAGTGAGTAGTGAGTAGTGGTTAGTGGGTAGTGGTTAGTGGGTAGTAGTTAGTGGGTAGTAGTTAGTGAGTTGTTGTTAGTGGTTAGTAGTTAGTGGGTAGTTGTTAGTGGTTAGTAGTTAGTGGGTAGTTGTTAGTGGTTAGTAGTTAGTGAGTTGTTGTTAGTGGTTAGTAGTTAGTGAGTTGTTGTTAGTGGTAGTTGTTAGTGGTTAGTAGTTAGTGAGTTGTTGTTAGTGGTTAGTAGTTAGTGAGTTGTTGTTAGTGGGTAGTGAGAGAGAGAGAAGACCGTGTAGTGTCCTTACATCTACCCACTGAGTCATTAAACTCATTCTGGGTGGGAGCCGCTACCTGGATGCGAAACCAGTACCTACCAGCCTTAAAAAAAATATAATGTTTTTTTTATATAACGACACTTCTATAGCACATTGGTTTATTAACCATTGGTTCTTGGATGTCAAACATTTGGTAATTTTGACATTTAGTCTTAGAGAGGAAACCTGCTACATTTTTCCATTAGTAGCAAGGGTCTTTTATATGGGCCATCCCACAGACAGGATAGCACATACCACAGCCTTTGATATACTAGTTGTGTACCAGCGTTAAGTCTGATGGCTTAACCACTACACCACCGAAGCTGTTCTTTTTTCTTTTTCATTTTTTTTTTACATTCCTCCCAACCTTTGTGATGCATGATCTACCACCAAATAGTTTATGGCCACAAATCATCCTTAAGTACTTTGATTTATTCATGCACGTATGTTTAATATATAAGCCACGCGTCAGGTTAAAAAAACGTATCTATCAAAAACAATCCCAAGTGGCTGGATTAGATCATAATAAACATGTGTAGTACAAAGGAACAGAAAGGAATGTACACAACTCCTCAACACATTGTTTGATCAGTGGATAATTACATTGTAGGTGTCTAGCATATGTTGTTTTTCATTTTAACTTACTTTCGTGCTTATATCCAATTAAGGTTCAAGCTCACTGTCCTGGAGAAAATACCTCAGCTATCTGGGCTGTCTGTCCAGGACAGTGGATTAGTTGTTGGTGGTTAGTGAGAGAGAAGAGGGTGTTGTTACACCTACCCATTGAGTCGTTAAAACTCACTCTGTGTGGGAGCCGGTACCGGGCTGCGAACCCAGTACCTACCAGTCTTATGTCTGATTACTTAAGCATGACACCACCGAGTTTGATAGCATATGTTAGCTACCGTAGATCAAATGAGAAAATGAGAAAACAAGCCTGCTCCCACCACATAGGTTACTTCTTCCAAACAGCAGCAAATGACCTTTTAATTTCACTTTCCTACAAACAAGACAGCTTACACTGATTTTACCACACCCTTTGATATACCAAGCTGGCAGGATTTAGCTGCTGTGATTGGGTTATAGGGTTGAAACTCCTTGGTGGACCATTGGGGTTTTCTCTCATCCCAACCATTGGCCCATGACTGGTATATCAAAGGCTGTGGTATGTACTGTCCTATTTGTGGGAAAGTGCATATAAATGATGCCTTGCTACCAATGAAAAAAAATTTCCTTTGAAGACTTCGTGTCACAATTACGAAATGTTTGACATCCAATATATAATAACAGCCGATGATTAATTAATTAATTAAAGTTTAACTTTGATCTATCATTAGTGGATTATGTGGTCCACCAACTGGGATCGATCCTATAGCTCATTGCACACCACATAAGTGCTCTATTTTAAGAGATAAGCTGATCTGTATAAATCAAATAAAGTTATTCTGGAAATGAATTTAATAATTTTTCAAAACATCACCACTAAAAATTTGACCCTTATATTTTACTGTTTGTCTCATTTTTTTTATTTCTCAGAACATTTACCGTAATATATACACTGTGTGTTATGTCTTCATGTTACAATGGTTGTGTCCACACAATAAAATTTCGACGTTTAATTCGACTCACTGCCTGTGTGAACAAGTGGTAAGGGTTCGAACACTGTGTAATTTTATTAATATACATGAACATTGATTTATACTGAAGGTTAAGTACCCCACGAGCAACTGGTTTCAGTCATGATAAATTGACTTGCTGACAACTCGTAGAACTTGTTGCATGTAGGGGCAGCAGAGTTTAGTGTTGTGGAAAAGCACTTGCTTTAGGTGTCATGGGCTGTGAGATCAATACCCCTCAGAGGACAGTCCTAGGAAAGTTTTTAGCCCTTAGGAATATACATTTGTAATATAAAACATTATGGTCTGAATTTGCAAAGCCTGTTTATGTCTTATATACGTGTAGCTACATACATTTACAATACTTAAATACCTGCGTCTAAGATAAAAAGGCTATGTAAATTCTGCCGTATATTGATAAATATATGTAGAATTAACTTTGAATTATTTCAAATTTTGTTTAGTGATTGCAAGAAAAAAATAACTTGTTAGGAAGGAAGAAAATGTTTTATTTAACGATGCACTCAAACATTATATTTTACGGTTATATGGCATCAGACATATGGTTAAGGACCACAGATATTGAGAGAGGAAACCCACTGTCGCCACTTCATGAGCTACTCTTTTCGATTAGCAGCAAGGGATCTTTTATATGCACCATCCCACAGACAGGATGATACATACCACAGCCTTTGTTACACCAGCACTGGCTGGAACGAGAAATAGCCCGATGGGTCCAGTGACGAGAATCAATCCTAGACCAACCGCAAACTTGTTAGGCTATATAAGACATTATTTTATTAATGAATCCATATATATGGGCGATTGCACAGCTTAAGATGACCAGGGCTCTGTTCCATGAAAGAATCATAGCTAATGTTGTTTGTAATGACTTGCAGATTGGTATGGCTGGCACATGTATGCTTTATACAACCATCCCACAAAGCAGCCTTATGGTAATTGAAAATTCCCCTTAAATGATTAAAATCTTGTTTGCTCAGAATGTTAAAAATATGTTAAAATATACGATACTTTCTTGGGGTTTTTTGTTGTCTTTTCAACATTAGGACAAGAAATAGTTAAATATTTGTTATCTCAATTTCTGTTATCTCCTCAGATCAGTGCATCAGTGTTATTTTTATCTTGAACAACATAATCTCAAGCTTCTTTTTTCTTCTTTTTTTAATCTTCAGCATCATGATAATGACGATAACAGTAATTGTTAATTGACCTGATTTTCAGGATAATAATGATTAACAGTAACTGTTGCATGACCTGATTTTCAAGATAATGCCAATTAACAGTAATTATTAAATGACCTCATTTTCAAGATAATGACGATAACAGTAATTGTTAAATGACCTGATTTTCAAGATAATGACGATAACAGTAATTGTTAAATGACCTGATTTTCAATATAATGATGATAACAGTAATTGTTAAATGACCTGATTTTCAAGATAATGATGATAACAGTAATTGTTAAATGACCTGATTTTCAAGACAACGACGATAACAGTAATTGTTAAATGACCTGATTTTCAGGATAATGACGATTAACAGTAATTGTTAAATGACCTGATTTTCAAGATAATGACGATAACAGTAATTGTTAAATGACCTGATTTTCAAGATAACGACAAATAACAGTAATTGTTAAATGACCTGAGTTTCAAGATAATGACGATAACAGTAATTGTTAAATGACCTGATTTTCAAGATAACGACAATTAACAGTAATTGTTAAATGACCTGATTTTCAAGATAATGACAATTAACAGTAATTGTTAAATGACCTGATTTTCAAGATAACGACAATTAACAGTAATTGTTAAATGACCTGATTTTCAAGATAACGACGATAACAGTAATCGTTAAATGACCTGATTTTCAAGATAACGACGATAACAGTAATTGTTAAATGACCTGATTTTCAAGATAATGACAATTAACAGTAATTGTTAAATGACCTGATTTTCAAGATAACGACAATTAACAGTAATTGTTAAATGACCTGATTTTCAAGATAACGACGATAACAGTAATCGTTAAATGACCTGATTTTCAAGATAATGACAATTAACAATAATTGTTAAATGACCTGATTTTCAAGATAATGACAATTAACAGTAATTGTTAAATTACCTGATTTTCAAGATAACGACGATTAACAGTAACTGTTAAATGACCTGATTTTCAAGATAATGACGATAACAGTAATTGTTAAATGACCTGATTTTCAAGATAATGACAATAACAGTACTTGTTAAATGACCTGATTTTCAAGATAATGACAATAACAGTACTTGTTAAATGACCTGATTTTCAAGGTAATGACGATAATAGTAATTGTTAAATGACCTGATTTTCAAGATAATGACAAATAACAGTAATAGTTGAATGACCTGATTTTCAGGATAATAATGATTAACAGTAACTGTTGAATGACATGATTTTCAAGATAATCACGATTAACAATATCTCTTAAATAACCTGATTTAAAAATATATTTTATATTTTTGCAGAAGACTGCCGTGTGGCATGCCAGACTAAGAAAGCAGGAGCCACACAGTCGAAGCAGAAGACGCCGCGGCAGACGAAATCTCCGAATTCCTCCAAGATGAACGCATCGCAGAGAGTGAAACGCATCGGGCGGATCCGCCCTGCCGCGACCCACTCGCCCGTGCGGGAGCAGGACAACGAGGAAGACGACGAAGACAGGGAGAAGGACGTGCCGGTGGACCTCGCCGACCTGCCCTGGCACCATGCACAGCTGTACAGGCTCTATGGAGAGGAGGCCGACTATTTCATACACCCCAAGCTGGAGCCGAAGGGGAACAAACCCTTCAGCCCCAAACTGAAGGCCAGTATAGGTGAGTTACCTATTATTTCATACACCCCAAACTCGAACCGAATTCATCCCCAAACTGAAGGCCAGTATAGGTGAGCTACCAGTTATTTCATACACCCCAAACTCGAACCGAATTCATCCCCAAAGTGAAGGCCAGTATAGGTGAGCTACCAATTATTTCATACACCCCAAACTCGAACTGAATTCATCCACAAACTGAAGGCCAGTATAGGTGAGCTACCAATTATTTCATACACCCCAAACTCGAACTGAATTAATCCACAAACTGAAGGCCAGTATAGGTGAGCTACCAATTATTTCATACACCCCAATTTTGAAGCGAAGGGAAACAAATTGTTCAGCCCCAAACTGAAGGCCAGTATAGGTGAGCTACCGATTATTTCATACATTCCAAACTCGATCCGAATTCATCCCCAAACCGATGGTCAGTATAGGTGAGCTACTCAACACATCTTTTTTCATGGTTATATAGCACAGATAAATATTTACTTTTTCTCATGGTAACAAAACCAAAGAAAGAAATTGTTTTATTTAGTGATGTACTCAACACAATGGTTATATAGGACAGATATATGTTTACTTTTTCTCATGGTAACAAAACCAAAGAAAGAAATTGTTTTATTTAGTGATGTACTCAACACAATGGTTATATGGCACAGATAAATGTTTACTTTTTATCACAGTAACAAACAGAGAAAGAAATTGTTTTGTTTAATGATGTACTCAACACATTTTTTTCATGGTTATATTGCACGGATAAATGGTTAAGGACCACATAGATAATAGGGAAAATCTCTTCCCTTGCTGCCTTTCTCGGTCTCATTTGGATGTATTCCTTTATCTCAGAATATTATACATTTCATGACAGTATCACGATGTCTGAACTGAACTGAACTTTATTTACAAGTAGGCTGTCGTCTAGGGTATGAGGATATTTACACACATGTACAACAATCAATAGAATATATTAACTGTCAGCAGTTACTTGTCATCTGGACAAGTGCTGCTGCACTGAAATATTGGTGTTCAAAGAATCGAGCAGTATTTAAGTTGTCACTCTTTATTAGGCGAGGCGGGATTTAGCTCAGTTGGTTGAGTGCTCATCTGAGGTGCTTGCATCACAGGATCGAACCATTTCGGTGCACCCATTCAGCTGTTTGGGTTTTTTCTCGCTCCAACCAGAACACCACAACTGAACAAAGGCTGTGGTATGTGCTTTCCCGTTTGTGGGAAAGTGCATATAAAAGATCCTTTTCTGCGTAAGGAAAAATGTAGCGGGTTTCCTCTGATGACTACAAGTCGGATTTACTAAATGTTTGACATCCAACAGCCAATGATTAATTAATCTACTATGTGCTCCACTGGTGTCCTTAAACAAAACAAACTTCTTCTTCTTTATTAGGCAGCTTATCATTCACTCGATACTGGCCTCAGTGGTGTAGTGGTGTAGCTATCCGACTTAAAGCTGGTAGGTACTGGGTTCGCATTCTGGTACTGGTTCCCCCCATCCCCAAGACAGTGTTTCTGCCATAAAGATATTTTGGGGTATGGCGCCATGGAATTGAGTTTTTAGAATATTGTCAGAAAGACTTTCACATTACAATTCTTCCACATGACCAAAATATTCGGTTTAACGACTCAATGGATAGGTGTAAGGCCACTACACCAATTTCTTTCTCACTAATCACCAACAACTAACCACTAACTCACTGTCCTGGACAGACAGCTCAGATAGCTGAGGTGTGTGGCCAGGACAGTGTGTTTGAACCTTAATTGGCCATTAGCACGAAAATAAGTATAAACAAACAAACAAACATTTGCTTAATTGAAACAAACACATCTCAGTGTCTGATGAAAACATTATTGTTTTGTCAATGTATTATAATTTCCAGTTGACTGGTATGGTCAGGCAAGTTGTTTGAACCGTTTACTTGTTCTGCAACCAAAACTACTTGTCCCGGGCAAGCCTTAATGTAGAGCCCTGCATTATATTTCCTTGTCTTCCATTCTGAATAAAGTATGTAGAATAGAATAGAATAGATGTTTAATGATACCCTAGCACGAAAAATACATCGGCTATTCAGTCCTTGGTTTTTGAAAATTATAGGCGAGTGGAAAATCGCACACCTCAATACGCTAAGGCGAGTGAAAAAATCACTTTCCAAAATAAATAAAATAGGCAGTGTAGCTCCGATTGGATTTTGACTGGTACGTCTACAAAACTGTCTATTAAACCAGTATTTCCCGTTTTTTCAACAAAGAGAAATACCTGTTTAACGACTGCATGAAAACCACTGCCATGTTTTTAATTTTTAATGTTTTAATAAAAGGACCTTCCTGTCAGCTAAATGAACTATAAAAATTTGATTTTTGTGAACAATGGAAATAAAGATACCCATCTATTTTACTTGTGCCGTGTGTCGAGTGTAACGTGTGCTGTTTTTCACACTCGTTAGATTGAAATTACGTGCGTTGTACGAGTGCGATCGCACCTGCGCACCTTAAAAAGCAAAATCTGGCTATTGGGTGTCAAAATATAGTAAAGGCAAACAAAGTATGTAATAAAAATAAAGTTTCTGTTTAAAACCACAAAGTAAAATTCTCAAACTTTCATCATCCAATTGTTGACATCATCAGGTCAAAAACTAAATATAAAAAAAAGATTGTAACCTTTAAAACCAGAAGTAGAGTATAAAAAACAGTTCAACTAAAAAACTTTAAAGTTGAAAAAGTAATTGCATCACAAGATAAGCTGAATGGGAATTCTAACATATAAAAAAAAGAAAAAGAAAAAAGAAAGAAAAAGTTTCTAAATAACGCAAATGTCCTGGTCATGTCCATAATATTTTTTAACATCGTTCCAGCCACTCTTGGTCCTATACATTGCTATTGCATTTGAGTTACAGCCTAATTATCACAATCGACTTGGGCGTTTGACCGCGGACGCGTCCAGGACAGCTTAGTGCTAAGTCGCCACTGATTAAAACATTATTCTCGAATGAAGATGTGCAATCCCCTTGATTTTCAACTGCAGTAATATCCCATCTGCATTCTCCAATCAAGTCTGAATTTGTGTCATCGTTCCCTTATAATCCCGGCCTGATGTTAAGTCTTCATTTATCAGCCCAGTCAGCTCAGTGTCAGATCATCATAGGTCAAGAGCGGGTAACTCTGATGGTCATCACTGACCCAGGTCAGTACATACAGGACTACACGTATTGCTTAATACCTCATTAAAAAGAAAGAAAGAAGGAAAGAAAGAAGGAAAGAAAGAAAGAATTAAAAAAAATAGCCTCTATAATATAATCACCTCTCCGTTACTACATGTTTTGAATATTTTATTATGCGAGGATTATTTTATTGATTGTTGCTTGGGAACTTATGATTATTACACTCAAGTCGTGAACGCTTTATATTTGCAACTTGATCTTGTCATAAAAGGGTCTTTAAAAAATAATTTCTTTTAAAAAAAAAAATTGCAATAAATTTAGATTTTTTTATGATTTTCAGAATGATGTTGATAGGTGTGAGGGGTTATAAGTCCCATTCTGGTCCAACCAGAGGGGACGATAGGTTTTGTCTCTGTCCTTCCGTCTGTCTGTCTTTCCTATTGTCCAACATATTATTTTCACAGTGCCTCAAAGTATTGAGCTGTGTATAGCTTTATCATGTTCAGTTCCAGATCAAGTATGACTTTGATGGTGATTTACCCATTTTTGACAGAGTTATGGCCCTTGAACTTAAGAGATAAGAAAATTTGTTGGGCCCGGTTTAGCTGTATACTCTCCAAATTCTGGTATGTTTTTCCTATGACCAATGCATTAATTATCAAGATATATACCAAGAAATAATAAATAAATGCTTACCGGTACTGTATTTTTTTTTTTAGCAAGCATTATTCATAACAATAACTTTGATCTGTATCTGTTGTATTGTGGTCTTGTTTGTGAGATTAATTTTTTTATACATCAGTTTTAATATGCTTTATGCAGGCAAAATATCAATTAGGTCATGCAAAAAAAATTAACAGAAAATGCCCATGTGGTTAATATTAGCCTTATTAAAAAGGTATTTTTTTTTATTTAAAACCTTTTTTTTTTTTTTTTTAATATGCTTAGATCGTGCAAAAGAACTGTCAGTTAAGACATGCAAACACTAACAAAGGAATATAAAAATAGCCTTTGAAATCCCACACAAAAGATTTTATTTTCATGTCAGTTCAAGGGTTTAATATGCCCCATGCATGCAGGAGATATGTGAATTGAGACTTGTGATAATTAAACTAACAAAATCTTAGTAACCTATATAACTTTATTTGTTTCTTTGTCATCCCTTAATTTTCAGATTATTCACTATCCCATCATGGCTGGTACATCAAATTGTGTAGTGTGTTATGGGAAAGTGCATATAAAAGATCCCTTGCTGCTTTGGTTTTCCTCCCCTATTTTCTCTGTTTCTCTGTCTGTTCTCTGTGTGTGTGTGTGTGTGTGTGTGTGTGTGTGTGTGTTCTCTCTGTGTCTCTGTCTGTGTCTGTCTGTCTCCCTCCCTCCCTCCCTCCCTCTCTCCCTCCCTCTTTCTCTGTGTCTCTCTGTTTCTCTGTGTCTGTCTCTCTTTCTCTCTCTTCTCTCTCTCTCTCCCTCTCCCCTTCTCTCCCTCTCCCCTTCTCTCTCTCTCTCTCTCTCTCTCTCTCTCTCTCTCTCTCTCTCTCTCTCTCTCTCTCTCTCTCTCTCTCTCTCTCTTATTCTCTTTCTCGTTTATTCTTTTTCTTTCTCTGTCTGAATGTCAAAATAATCATAGGTTAGACATCAAATATCTATACATGTAGCTTAAAATGTGTCGCAATGTTAAGCAAATATTAATTTTCTTTCTTACCAACTTCACATAGTTTTAAAAAATCGAGTTGATTCTTCTTGCCGCATACCAACTAACAGGTAATAAACTTAAATGTGAATACTTGTTTTCCAGTTTTCCAGTTATAGTTTTGAAATAAAGTACATTTTGGCTGCAATGCAATTACATGTCTTACATTTGACATACATCATATTTAAATCACAAAAAAAAATCA
Source organism: Gigantopelta aegis (assembly GCF_016097555.1). Lineage (NCBI taxonomy): Eukaryota > Metazoa > Mollusca > Gastropoda > Neomphalida > Peltospiridae > Gigantopelta > Gigantopelta aegis. The sequence continues at coordinate 43,946,713 of NC_054701.1, forward strand.
AAAAAATCTGAACTTGTTATATGAAATTGGAAATGTTATGGAAAATATTGTAGCTCCTGTTTATTGATTTGATACTCATTTCAATTATCCCAGCTTGGGTTGACAATACGCTTGCCATACGATTATAAAATTTCATGCATTAAGTGGAGAACTAAAAAGCATCAATTCTGCTTCAGTTGAAAAGCGAGAGGCATGGGAATGCGTATTGATTCCATTGAACTCGATTTCCTCCAGTCATAATACAGTGTACTTGCTTGTGCAGCGATATTTCATCAGCTTATTTCTCTGTTAATTGTTTTCAAATTTTCTCTAACACATGAAGTCATAACTCTCTTTTATTAGCTGAGTAATGGGCTACTCGACAAGTTGCCAGCTTTAAAAAAAGAATTGAAAATCAGACTTTTATATTAGCCGGTAATATATAATATGTTATTATGGTAAAATGTTGGTCATATATATATACATATAAAGAGTTTAGGCGCAAAACGCGATATATCAATTTTTTTTCATTTTCAGTAAAAGTGATTTTTTTAATTAGCATATATCACGTTTTGATTAAAAAAACGGGATTTACCCAATACAAATTCATAAGGATCAGTCGTGTTTTGCAGCAAATCAGCGGGCCTACGATTAGCCCTTACTGACATACAATAATGGCTTTAACTAAAAAGAAGAAGAAAGAAAATGGTTTATATCACGTTTTGCGCCTGAAGTCTTCATATATTCATAGCAATCAGCATTGTGCTGGTGTATTAAGTAGATTGTAATTTTAACAACCATTATATTAATTGCATCTGCTGACTTTGATAATATATACTAGTATACCAAAAATAGAGAATAATAAAAGTGACTTTATAATAATTTTTAAATACCTATGGTTGCGTGCCATCTCCAGAATACTAAAATAATATACACTGACTCTAACAGTAAATTATCATACTAGTTAAATCAAATTACAGGAATTTACTGGCCACAAATATTTTATGACAACAAGTCCTGTTACATATCACGTCAGTGGCAGATGTTGTCCTAGTTAATGGGCTATTTAACTGTTGGGTGTATGTACTTCGACCTTTGACCCGGTGAGATACTATTTGGTATACCACTACCTACACTCCCTGTGTACAGAAAGAAAGTTTGTTCTGTTTAACAACACCAGTAGTGCACAATGATTTATTAATCATCGGCTATTGGATGTTAAACATTTGGTAATTTTTATTTTGTAGTCGTTAGAGGAAACCCAGTACCTTTTTTCTCTCTCTGTGTACATGTTTGATTGGGTCTGATGCCATATACTGGAACTGTAAACAAACATGTGTTCAGCACATCATTAAAAATTAAACAATTGTTTCTCTGTTCATTGATTGGGTCCCTCGTCTTAGATGACTGGAATTCCAATTTGTTACTCCAGCCGTTGTGCCATAGTGGAAAAGTTCATCGGTGTAAATATTGATTAGGTAATGTTTATACGATATGAAAATGGCTGGTTACCATAGCTAACTAACTGGTTTAAAAGAGACACACACAATCAAATCTGTATACAGCATTAAATAAAACATTTCTTTCTTTCTATTTTAATTGGATCCCTGGCCTCGGATGACTTCTAGTAAACTACTTCATCCACTGTGATATAGTGGATAAGTTCAGCGGTGTAAATATTGATTAGGTAATGTTTATACAGTATGAAAATGGCTGGTTACCATAGCTAACTAACTGGTTTAAAAGACACACACAATCAAATCTGTATAGAGCATTAAATAATTTTAATAAATCTTTCTTTCTATTTTAATTGGATCCCTGGCCACAGATGATTTCTAGTTAGCTAAAGTACTCCATCCTCTGTGCGATAGTGGAAAGGTTCAGCAGTGTAAATATTGATTAGATAATGTTTATACAGTTTGAAAATGGCTGGTTAGAATAGCTAAATAACTGGTTTAGAAAACACACACAGGCAAATCCGTATGCAGCAGTGTCCACAGCTTTTATCTATAAGCTTCTATATGACAGTGAATATAAGGAAAGTGTAAACCATTTTATGGACCAAAAGCTTTTATGCACTTCCATGGACGGACCGTTTTTGGAATCTCTGTCAATAAGAAAAGATGGTCGTGTTAAAAGTACTTGCTTAATGCATTTGTAATTTCTTTTGTGCGGGGCATGCGTGAAGTACACCGAAGACTGATAAATCAAATAAAGCGTTTGTATTTTGAAAACAGGGCCGTGATGTTGTCCAGTGGTTGGAGATGACGTACACGACGCTGTGCTAGAGTATAGCAGTAATAATATGGTGTACATCATCGGTTATGGTGTGCATGTCCGAGTTGTTTTAAAACAGGGTATTGATATTGTCCTGTGCTAGGGTATTGTATAGCTGTAATAATATGGTGTACATTCATTCATATTTCTCATATATCACCCTCTATCTATCATTCTCATTATCTTAATACACATGTATAAAAAAAACCTTTCCAATTTATCGTTAGGGCATGCATGTCCGGGTTATTTTAAAACAGGGTATTGATATTGTCTGGAGGCAAGAGCTGCCACCATTTTTATATAGGCAGTATGTGTATACATAACTGGCATATTGTTTCTGACTTGTATGTTGCGGGGGCGGGGTAGGATTTAACTTAGTCGGTTGAGCGCTAGCCGTAGGTGTTTGCATCGCAGGATCGAACCACCTCGGTGGATTCATTCAACTGATTGGGTTGTTTTTTCTCATTCCAACCAGTGCACCACAACTGGTCAAAGGCCATGATATGTGCTTTCCTGTCTGTGGGAAAGTACATATTAAAGATCCCTTGCTGCTAATGAAAAAATGTAGTGGGTTTCTTTTGATAATTACATGTCAGAATTACCAAATGTTTGACACCCAATAGCCAATGTATTTTTTGTGCTGGGGTGTCGTTAAACATTCATTCATTCATTCATTCAATAACCCATGATTAATTAATCAACGTACTCTAGTGGTGTCGTTCAACAAAACAAACTTTAACAAAGTTTTTGTATGTTCTGTTATTTTTAAATAGGGTCCAGAGGTTAGCAGTGTTTAATATTTAAAAATATAATTAACTAAATATGATTACCAAGTTCGTGAAAATTGTTTTGACAATTTGTACAAAGAATTGGCTGGTCTTGGACAAACAAAATGTAAACTAAAAAAAGTTATTAAACATTTGAATTTTTGTTGAATTTACTGTGAAATAAATCACCAAATTTAGCTTTAATTCATAATCAGCAAAGGGGGAAAACATGTCAGTTTAAACCTAAGGTTAGACATGAAGTTTAAAATTCTAGTGGTCAATATGCAGTGTTTCTGGTTTATATCTCATGATAATTTTTAAACACAAGTTATACTCAGGAAGGCTGAATACTTCGGGTTACTTGCTAGACTGGTTTTTGTGTCTGACAATAAATGAATGTGATAGAATAATATACAATGGAAACCAGACAATTTGAACACGCTACATGATTGTGACATTAGTGGTGGGTGATGGTCATTTTTGTTGACCTGTTCTTATTTGTTATTGCTCATCTCCCCTGATATTTCAAAATAAGAATGTGATATTGCCAATAATTAAGCCTACAAATAATGCTAATTGTCTTTTTTTCTGTTTTTTTTGTTGTTGTCTTTCCTATAGTTGTATTTCAATAAATTTTTTGGTTCTAAAGAATAACTCTCAATAAGACAAGTACAGCATTCGCTCGATGCACAGTCTGTGTGAGATCGATCACTGTCGGTGGCCCCATTGCACTATTTCTCGTTCCAGCCAGTGTACCACGACTGGCATATCAAAGGCCATGGTATGTACTATCCTGTCTGTGTGATGGTATATATAAAAGATCCCTTGCTGCTAATCGAAAAGAGTAGCCCTTGAAGTGGCGATAGCAGGTTTCTTCTCTCAGTATCTGTATGGTCCTTAACCATATGTCTGATGCCATATAACCATAAATAAAATGTGTCGAGTGTGTCAGTAAATAAAACATTTCTTTTGTAATTTTTACGTTCATGGAGAAATGAACAAATTGCATTGTTACGTCTGGACCAATGAGATGACATTATATTTTAATGAATGTAAGGGAAATTTAATTACATTAATTTAAATGTTAATTTTGTGTGTGTTTTATTTGCAGGTCATATTGGGGCCGCAGATCTGTGGGCAACGCTACGGTCAGAATCCATGGATAAACTGCTTCGAGAGGACTTGAGATTCCCACATGAACTCAAGGTATGGACACACGTACTGCCTGGTATCTGTGATTAACACACTAAGAGTTTAGACAGCTTTGAACTCTTTAACACCATACACATTTCTTATACTTTTAAGTCCAGACTCTTATGTTTGAGGGGGTGTAGCGGGGTCGCGGGGCAGGGGTGGGATGTAGCTTCAATGGTGGTGTGATGAGTCTCAGAATCTATTGCCCTTAGTCAGCATCTTTGTTTTCCTGTTCCAACCAGTTCCCCGTGACTGGTACATCAAAGTCTGTGTTAGGTATTGTCCTGTCTGTGGGAAAGTGCATATAAAAGATCCCTTTCTGCGTTATCATTACTCCCGCCTGTTACCTGCTATGGTTGGACTGCTGGTGCTCCCTTTCACCTGCCAGTGCAGGCGGTCCCTCCTTCACCCACCCCAACCCTTTCCTGTCCTGGACGGAAGAACTGGCTGAGACCGGTACTTGTCCCCAGGACAGGCGTGTGCTACAACAGCTTGCTCTGAATGTGCACGTTAAACAATTTCCCATTCCCATTCCATTTATCATTAGAAGAAGCCTATGATGGCAACAGGTTTCCTCTCTGTGTTTGTAGTGATCAAATGTCTAAATAACCATACATGTATATTTGTGGGTGGGTGGGGGGGGGGGGGGCTAAATTTTGTGACAGTTATAATTGTATTATATATTAATTTTCTCTTTTTTTGCGATCTCCTCCAAAACTCCCCAAAAGTTCCCTTGGCATTCCACCTCATGTCATTGCCCCCCCACCCCCCACCCACAAATGGATTTTCTTGATCCACTACATTTTTCCATTAGCAGCAAGTGATCTTTTACATACATTTTCCCACAGAAACGATGACCCTTGATATACCAGTCTACTGTATGTATAAAAACACAAATGTCAGTCACAAGCACAGAGAAGAAGCAAGTACATTAAAGAACACTTACAACGAACATGTTCAGAACGAACTACTGCGTGGAACGAACTGATCCTAAAGTCCCGTTTTATCTCCCTATATATTAATGACCAGCTTATGCAGATGTGTACAACACACTGCTGCTATTTCGAACTAACTATCATGGTCCCTTTCTGTTCGTTGTAAGAGTACTTTACTGTAATTATAATTATGACAACATCAATAAAAGTTAGACAAAGAACACAATAAAAGTTCCAAGTCACGCAGTGTGCGTAATGACAACACCTTAAAAGTTAAACTCAACTTAATTATGCTGTTTGCCACAGAATCTGTACTGACTAGACTCCAAACATTAAAAGTTAAATCGATTCTGTTTACTACAGTATCCTTGTTGATAACGATAAGCAATTTGCTTTTTATATCTTTTTTTCTTTTTTTTGTTAATGGCTGTTTCGTAAGAGGATATAACTTTAGCATCAGCATCTCTTCCATCGACTCTCTTTAATCCCAACACGACACATGCTCATGCATTAATCTGGGACGTGTCCATGCCAGACATCACTTAGTCTCATTTAGACATTTTGCCCAGCACTTATATTTTAAGTGGTGATCGTTTCAAGTAAATCACATGTGCTACAAAATATCTAAAGCATTAGTAGTGAAAGCTAGGGCTTTAAAACATTTTTTTTTTATGAGACCTGCTGATCCAGAAATTGTTATGGTACTCAGGTATACGGCGTGGGTGGAGATGGAGGTAGGTTGAAATATTTCACCCTTAGAATAAAACTAATTAAATTCCCGTTGCATTCATTATGAAAAACCGGCCTCGGTGGCGTCATGATTAGCCATCGGTATACCTTTCTTTCTTTCATTATGAAAAAATATCATCCCCATTGGTCCAGATATAGCAACGGGAGTTTGTACATTTATAGATAAACGTAAAAATAGTTTTGTCAGGGAACGTCATATCTGATGACATCATTTTATATGGGCAAGTTAATGTCTAATTGAGCGTTATTATTTATGGACCAAAAATAATTCAAAATAAAGTGTGAAATTTTATTATTATTATTAGCAAGTATGATTCAAATTTAATCATAAGTATTGTCTGTTATTTCTTTTACATTCATCTGGGTATATAAAAAAAGAATCATCCACAAACTTAGGTGAAAATGGCTTCACTGATATTCACACAGTTTGCAGATGATTTTGTTTGTTCATACCATGATGAACGTAAAAAATAAAAGACAATCGTTAATTAAATAATGCAGACCTGGTCATTTTAGGGGAGCTATATCTCTTGCTCCCCATCACTCCCCTGAGATTAGTTTAAGGAGGATCCCTTATCATGTGAATTCATATGGTATCGATATGGTAATATCTTGAAATGGCTTCCCATATTCTAAGTTAGGAGAGCAATTAATCATGCCTTTCAATTTTTTCACATCAGGTCTGATAATGTGTAACCTCCCATTCACACTAAAAAAATCTAAGAATCTAACTTTTTTTTTTTTTTTTTTTTACTCAAGAAAATAGCATATACATCTCAGTGTTTAATTTGTATAGTGTTTCATTTGTTTATAAAAAGTAGTGCCCCCACCACTCCCACCACCCCTCCAGGATTTTGATCAGGGTATGGCCCTGCCAAGCCTCGGCATTTAAACTGCAGGAACAATTATAGTTATTTTGTCCCATGACAATCAAAATACATGTATCGCTTATTAAGCACGTTAAGGTTTTAATTTTTTTTTTAAATAAACAAACACAACAAACAAACAAACAAAGATGGCAAACAAACAAATAAATCAATGTACTGTCTAACACTTGTAGGTCAGTTGGATTACAAACCTAATTTTCTTTTAAATACAGCCTTGGCACCATAACCCGATAGTGCATGTGAGGATGTGGAAGAAATTGGTTAGTTAATTTATTTTACATCAGCTGGCTTGAACAGTGAAACGAGATTGAAGTTTTCAGTGCTCCTGTGTTTCTGACGGTGCTCGTCTGTTTTTTGTCATGTGGCTAAATGTTGGAGGAATGTCTGATGCCCACCAGTTTAGATTATTGACCCCACAAACTCTGTTTATCGGAGATTAACTTTCAGGCTCAGTTTTATTTCTGGTTACAAAAAAGAAGGGGGGAAAAACAGAAGAAGAAAAAAAAAGAAGAAGAAACCCAAAAAAATAAGTTTAGAGACAAATTGAAAATCAATAAAAAGAATTTGTTTTCATTTCATTTGCAGGAGGCGTACAGTGCTTTTGTCCGGGAATCGCTGTCCAATCGCAAAGACCCAGTGAAGAGAAGCTACTGTGCAACAGAAGACGTAAGTTTCATTGCTTTTCACAACGGGCTCGAAATTGGCAAGGAGGAGGGAAGGAAGTGCCACTCAAAATGCTCAATATTCTGTCCAGTATTTCACGAGCAGCATTTGCTTTCCACCGTATATATTTTTAAAATTAATATTCGAGGTACAGTAAAACCCCTCTAAACCGGACGCTCACAGGACCAAGTAAAGAGTCTGATTTTAAGGGATATCCCGTTTAGAGAGGTTATGCTCTGTCCTAATATATAAATAAAGACTGTGAAAAATGTCTGGGGTCCATTTCATGGAACATCATAAGTTTACGTCTGCGACCAGGAATTATAGCTGTCATATGTTTACACGTGTTTGGCATCTATTTCACGCAAGAAATTACAGAAGATGGAGCATTTTAAGGACAAGAAAATTAAATATGTGGACTTTAAACTATATTAGTTGTACTGTTAGTAGTAATAAGAATTGTGGTTTAGTTGTAGAATTGTGTGTACAATAAAACTTGGCTTACAGTGTTTTGTGAAATTAGGCACTGGTTTTGAGGGAATTCTGGTTTACAGAGTTCCAATTTTGATGGTTTTAACTGTATATTCAAAATTCCAAATTTTTAAGGAGTGATAATATATTAAACAAACATTTGTATCCACATTTTCTGCATTGCTGTTAAAAAACAGGTTGCCCTGTAAGTTTAATAAGTTGCCTAATTTCCAGACTAATTTCTAATGTTCACAAAAATTGCTCCCAACTCCACAAAATGAATTTTGAGTCTTGTTGTTTTGGGGTTTTTTTCTTTTTAAAAAGGGAGGTGAGATCTATGTGGCTCAGTGGTAGAGTGCTCGTCTGAGGTACGATGGGTCGTAGGATCGATCCCTCTTGGTGTACTTGTTGGGTGCTGCACGACTAGTATATTAAAGGTGTGGCATGCACTGTCCTGACTACATAAAAAGAAGATCCCATGCTGTTATTTTCCAGTAGCATGTATGACAGCAGCAAGTTTTGTTTTAGACACTGTCAAAATAAGCATAGTTTTTTTAGACCCAGATAACCATAGTTTAAAATGTGCTGAAGTGTTGTTAAACGAATATATGGGGTGGGACATAGCCTTGTGGTATCTAGGATTGATCCCCATCATTGGGCTATGTCTCATTCCAGCCAGTGCATCATGATTGATATAGCAAAGGCCATGATATGTGCTATCCTGTCGTTGGGATGGTGCATATAAAAGATCCTTTGCTACAGATGGAAAAATGTAATGGGTTTCCTCTCTAAAACTATACATCAAAATTACCAAACATTTGACATCCAATAGCCAATAGTTAATAAATCAGTGTGCTCTAGTGGTGTTGTTAAACATAACAAACTTCTTAAAGGAATATTCCCTTCCTTTCCTATCTGTAAAAAGACATGTTAAAAAGACAGGGTTTTTAAAATCTGTTTTTCTCCCCGCTGCAGGTTCCGGAGATGGACCGTCTGATGGACCGGTCTACGTTACACCGAATCCACATGGCCCGCCACCGCCAGGAGCTGATGTACCGCGCATCCAAACGCAACCACTCGACGATGGCCATCCTCATGTACAACAACCCTCTGCCAGACGTAAACCGACATGACTACGGTATCAGCCGCTACTACACCTCACTGGATCAAGATTTCTCGGTATGTTTAATTGTTAATACAATGTTAGGTTTTTTGGGGTTTTTTTAGCATTTTCCTTTTCTTTTTTTTTCTTTTTTGTTTGGTATGGTATTGGTATTTTTAGCATAGTGATATATATCAAGGTATGGAAGTTGTTATGGTGCCAGTACTGAACTTTTATTTTCACGGGTTGAAACTAGGGCCTGTCCCTTTAAGAGTATGGGGGTATATGGGTGTGATTATATTTGTACTCCACTAAAATGAAAGTCTATATTCGGATAACGGATGATTTGGTTAGTCAAACTTTCAATATCAAACCATTGTTGATACATGATTTTAGAAAATTGTGAAATGACCTCTTATGATAGGTGGATGGTCAACATATGGGTCCTATATACCTGAGGATGAGAGAATATAAGACTCCATCATATGTGGTCATGTGTGATAGAAAAAGTACATGTATACCCAAGGTGGTAGAAATTTTGACCTACAGAGTCCCAGAGTCAAACTTTTTACCACCAAGGTCTGTTAAATTTAACTTTTTAAGATGTACCTTTTTCGGTTTTTTCAGAAAATACATACATTTAGTGTTGCATATTGAAGTCTTTTTTTTATTATTTAATTTAATTTATTTTTATTTTAGGAACTTCCTGACTTGGAATATAAAGATTTTGTAGTGAACAAAACGAAAGAACTGGAGCAGAAAAGTAGTTTTAAGTTAGTGAGTCCAAGACCATCATCCCTCAGATCTGTGAGTAAACCAGATGAGAAAAGTAGTGTGAGGTTACTGAGTCCAAGGCCATCATCCCTCATATCTGTGATTAAACCAGATGAGAAAAGTAGTGTGAGGTTACTGAGTCCAAGACCATCATCTGTTGTATCTGTGAGTAAGCCAGACCACAACCTCCAAATCAACCCTAAACCCGAGAGGCCACAACTACCAAAGATACAGTTTCTGACCGAAGAAACAACTGTGGAGCCTGGTCATTTTAGGGAGAAATTCCAGCAGAAGAAACCAGCAGGACTGCCGAAGGAACACAAGCCACAAACCAGCATGGGCTTCCAGCAAAACGCACATGGTTAGTGCTGTGTTTATATTCACAGAAAACAGGGGAGACAAAGATATATTTTAAAAGGATTGCCTTCTACAGTTATTTGACAGCTTCGTAGAATAACAAAACAAGTGGTGAAAATAGTTTATGACTTGTCACAGTTGTGTATGTATATGTTTGTGAGATGGAGAGGATGAGCGAGAGAGGGAGAGAGAGACAGATACACATGTAGATAGAGAGACGGATGGACAGAGAGAGAAACAGAGCGGAGAGAGACGGACAGAGAGAGAGAGAGAGACAGAGCAAGAGAGTCAGAGACAGCGAGAAAGAGACAGAGCAAGCGAGACGTATAGAGAGACAGTGAGATGGAGAGAGAGAGACACAGAGAGAGAGAGACAGACGGATGGATGGATGGAGAGAGAGAGAGAGAATGCTACCACTGAGCTACTCCAAAAATGAGATGTTAATTATCAGACAAATACATGTATCAGGTCTGTAGGAATGACATCTGGAGTGTGTGTGTGTGTGGGGGCACAATCTCTAATGAAGAGGGCACAGTCTTTAGTTGGGGGGCACAAGCCAGATTTATATCTTTGTATACATGTATATAAAGTAGGACCAAACAAAGTATATCTTTGTCCTCAAGAGGAGGGTGGGGCACACAACCCTTCACCCTGGTTTCTGTGGGCCTGTGTAATCTTTTCCTTTTGATCTTTTTTATTTCAGTAATGATATTTTCTTTCTTTCTGTTTTTTTCCACTGCAGATAAAATGGAGCGGTGCCGTTCATTGGCATCAGTACAAAGTATGCGGAAGTGCACGTCCGACTGGCAGCCTCTGACGATGAATGCGTTGATGGAATACAAGCAGAACGTTGAAGTGGAGGGAGAGGGCCAGTTCAACCAGGGGAAACCCAAGCTGTGGCCAGTGTCACTTAAAACATAAACTTAATGTCTCATCAGTTTTATTGGGGAAAATCTAATAAAATCAAATTCATGGAAAATTTATACGATTTATTTCTCTGGCCCCTGTTTCATTCAAGCACGCCAGAGTTATTGGAAGACTGCTTAAAGCAATTGTTATTTACGATATACAAACAATATTGGAAACAGAATACGTTATTTAGAAGAATAATTTGCATACCTTATTAAAGTATGGTTATTTGTCACAGTTGTTTTGCTATACTGGTACTAAAACAATTTTACATCAGTACTAGAAGGTGGGGTTTTTTTTTGCTTTTTTAAAGTTAACAGACTGTTGGGAAAATATACAACTTCTGTTGAAATTAATACTTTTCAAATAAATACATAATATACAATTTCTATTGAAATGAATATTTTCCATTTAAAAAAAAATACAGATTCAATTTCTGTTGAAATGAATACTTTCAAATAAATACCTCTTCAGGTAAAAACAAAAAGAAAAAAAAAAAGAAAGAAAAAAAAGAGTTGACTGTATTTATTTAATAATACTGATTAGTCAATATACACTTTATACCAAAAAGCCAAACAAACATGTATTTTAATCACAATAAGAATTATTCTAAATTATTTTGTTATGTGGATGTTTCAATAATAAATAAAATGATATAAACCATGTTATGAAGTCAACTTCACTGTTATGCAGTGCCATGAAACTGAATACTGAAGTCAAATGGGACACAGTTTACTACATTATGCTATTCTATCCCATGCTTCCTTTGCATTATCATACATTTTCTACATCTATATTCTATTTTATACAAGTGCAAAATGAATAACTAGATCAAAACACTTTTTAAATGTATATATTTTAATTAATATATTTTGTATAAGTATTATTATCTGTATAAAGCTTCCTTGTAAAATGTCTCTTTTCTTTATTTTTACTTGAACCAAAAAAAATATTGTTGTTTTGTATATGACAAGCTATCTGTGATATTTACATTTTGCTAGTAATGGAATGATAGTACATGTATAAAGCAAGCTATCATGTATGGTTTTCTTGAGGCCAAAATATCATGTCAATAATACATGTATATTTTTTTAAAGCTAAAACTCTGTATTTATACGGACAAACAAAAAATATACCACCCCTCAAAAAATTAAAGTTCCCTCTTTTTTTCAGAATATTGTATGTTTTTGTCTTTTAATTTCCCTGTTCTTTACACTGTGTTTCAAAGGGACATATCCTAGTTTTTAAACACTAAGGCATATTTTTTACTATCATAGTCGTTACTGATAACTTGAATCACACTTTACTTAGATTTTATGATTTAGATTATCAATGTCCGTACATTTGATGTTTTTGGTAAAAAATGCATTTCTCATATTTTTATAAACGCACGTGCGTCTGAGAAGTAACAGTTATGGAGTCGAGTTTTAGTCTATTTTTAGAAGGGATTTTACCATTTCAAAGTCACAGACTCATGTTTCACTCAATTGTAACTTTATCCAAATGTGTTGCATGTTTGTAGATTAATTAAAGTTAGTGTTAATTTTCACGGGTTGAAACTAGGGTCTGTCCCTTTAATTTAACTGTTGAATTTTAATATAGATATTGATGATCACTTTCTTTTTGCATTTACCATAGTTTGACACCCAATAGATGGTGTTTTTTTGTCATGCTGGGGTGTCGTTAAACATCTATTCTATTTAATTTCCCCCTTATTTTAGCCCATGATATTATATTACCAGTATCCACTAGTAAATTATTGTCATATATATATATACATAAACATTTTGCAGATTGGCTGATACATGAATTGTGTTTAAAAAATATACATGGCAATTTTGTCCAAACTTTTACAATTAATATACCAGCCATATATTGTCCACACATCCGTCCTCTTGTAATTCTAACTTTGGGCATCACTAGTCAGACAACTTCTAACCAAGCAGGGGCCTATTTCACAAAACATCTCAAGTTTACGTCTGCGACTAGCAGTTAATACCGGGAATATATTTACAAGTGCAGGGATATGAGAGCTATGCGGAAATGCGCTTTTCCATTTCGTCTAAAAAAACAAACCCAAAACATGATGTTCAATGCTGTTGATCATACAAGGTTCATTTGCATATTTTCACGGTTTCAAGTTTTATGATGTGTGCCATGTATTATAAGTTATAACCAGTTTAGATTTGTTAGCATTGAATGCAATTTTTGGCAGTTCCAGGGGTTGCAAACAACATTTTTGCCTCGGGGGCCCATGAACGGCCCCTGGATCCCAGCCCCTCTCACATCCCTGCAAGTGTTTGGCATCTATTTCACGAAGAAAATTACATCATTACAGAAGTTGGAACATTTAAAGGGCAACAGAAAATGAAATATGTATACTTTTAACTATATTTGTTGTACTATAATAGTAATAAAAATTGTGGTTTAGTCATAGATTTACGTTTACGTGCAAAACTAGGCTTACGATGTTTTGTGAAATGACAGATCTGATTATTTTATAATATATTGAATTATTTGTGACATACAAATGGCTTACATTCAGTTACAAAACATGTTAAAAATATTTTAAAAATCAAACCTGAATTCAAATATTGCACAATTAGTAAAGCTTACTTTTTCCTATCTTATCAATATGTAATTTGAAAATATTTTTAATATATCTTTGTTATGTTTACAAAGAATTCCAGTTCACAACTGTGACACTTTAAGAAAGATGACAGATCTTTAAGTTGTATCTATGGTATACATGTACATATTGTGAAATTTTACCATTTTATCCAACAGTGAAATGATCCCTTTTCAAACCAGCATTTTAATTTTGGCACTTAATCTGATAGAGTATTCACCAATATGGTAACCTCTATATATATATATGTCAGTGATTATATATCGATAAATAAATAAATAAAGTTATCAGTAAATGTTTGTGCTTGCATTCAGTTACAAAATGTGTTAAAAATATTTTAAAAATGAAACCTAAATTAAAATATTGCACAGTTAGTAAAGCTTACTTTTCGCTTGATACAGTTTGAAAGTAAAAGTGGCCAAACATTTTGTATGTTAAATTACTTTACTTACATGATAATTATAAATAAAGTCTTACAAATTGTACAAAATGGGCTAACTGAAGTAAAAATGTAATTTACAGTTTATACTCTATTTACATAGAGGGGGTTTGGAGGGTAATTTTGTATATATTACAGTGTTTCCGTCCACAACATGGTACCATGGTGTCCACACTATTTACTGATTCCTGGTGCTATGTGGAATCGGCCTACAGGCTAGAAATGTGTGTTACGTTTTGTTACGTTTTGTCTTCAATCTGTTTACAGGCTAGACGTATCTTGTATACTTGTGTTTTTGTATCCATCTTTAAGTTTGAAATTTTTACGTATGATGTCTTGTGTTGAATCAGTCTTAAAGATGGATTTATGTTTTCTTATTGTAATATTTATCCTGACTTGAAACTATTGTTAGCAAAAAAAACAAGAATGTTTTAAAAACAAAACAACTATAGTCCGTCCCATCCTATAAAGATTGTTTTGTTTTTTAATAATTTGAGTTTGGTTTGATGTAAGAAAAAAGTAAAAGTGTTTTGGAAATAATAAAAAAAATACTATTTTTGTGTGTAATTTAGAAAACAATCGGCTAAAAAATAAATAACTTGTAGTAAATTCCATAGTATGAAAAAAAGGCATTCCCTGTGGGAAGGACTATAGAAACAAACCACACTGCCCAACTCATCCCCACTCCTCAAAGACTCCAATCCGAAATATGTTTATTATTGTGAGTGTAGTTAGGGGAGGTAACCACTATATTACCCTATTCAAACCATGCTCATCTCAGTACATTTATCTCCTGATAAATTAAAGAAAAAGAAAAAAGAAGCAAAATTAACCAGGTCATATGACAGGAAAAGTGATCCAGCAATAGAATTCCTTCTGATTGTCTGTTGATAAATTGGACTGAATTCATCTTATTGAGGAAAATTGCATAATAGTTTGAGGTCAGGATAGGTGATCTTTCTAATGAGAGAAAATATAAAAATGTTTGTGCTTTCTTTTCTTGTATTGAATTTGTGTTGACTGCCTGTAAGCTGAAAATATAACAATTAAAAATGTTATCTTGCCTTGAATGTACAAGCTTGCAATGTACGTATTTCATAATGTAAAAAATGTACGAGCTAATAATGTGAATACATATATGAATGTAAAAATATACTAGCTTGCAATGTGCATATAAATGAATGTAAAACTTTACAAGCTTGCAATGTGTATAAATGAATGTAAATCAGTTAACATGTTACAGATATGTGGTTTTATTTTATATATATTTTTTGACTGAAGGCAAATATAAACTCATGAAAAAAGGTTCCTGTAGATGTATTGCACAAGGTATGTGTTTAACAGTAATGAAGGAAATATCCAATTGTTTTAAAATTATTTACTCTATTTTGTGAACATTATGTAAGAATTTATACAATTACGGTGTGTCCATGCTAGTCACAAATTTCAACCATTTACAAAGTTTACAGTTGGTTAAGATTATTTTTATTTCACACACAGGAACCTTTTTCCATGAGTAAATATATTTTTCTGTGATGTATTATGAAACAGCCCACTTCCAGGCAATAGTATTTTCTACATGAAGTCATTGTATTAAAATGAAGAAACTGAATGCTAACATATCAATAAGCATTAAATGTTGAACTTAACATTTTTGTAAAGCAGTCAACATTTTGCCTACATATTTGAGCTTTATTTTCAACTAACCATAATGCATCCATTGAAGAACAAAGTATGAAATCATTTTGCCCATTATATTAGATTTACTAAGACTAATATATTTTTTACATATATGTATACTTGCATCTGTTAATTTTGATATAAGAAAGAATTTAATAAAAACAAAATTAATCTCGATATTGTTTGGGTTTTTTGTTGTTCACTTTTTCTTGTTTTAACAGCTTGAGAAATGATTTTTTGTTTTGTTTTAAGCCATGAGTGATGATAAGTAAATCTTATCTTAATTTAAAAGATGAATTTTGTGAAATGAAGCACACAAAACCCAGTTTCAGGCCTCGAAATTACAGTGGCACAAGTGGCAGTGGCTGTAGCTATGATACAAATTGTTGATGGCAGTTTGTTTGCCACTGGATAAAAATTATTGCAATATGGGATAATTTTTAGTTTTTTAAATTTGTGTTTATTTGTTGAAAAGGTTACTGGTTTAAAATTGCAAGAGGCAGACTCAAGAGTATCTTAGGTGAGCATTTTGCTTATGACCATTTTTTTTTTTTTAAATTGTGGGCAAAAATTGTTAAGTTTGAATCCTCAAGTGTAATCATACAGATATTCTTTTTGTGTGTGTGTGTGTGTGTCTTTCTCTCTCTCTCTCTTGGGGGCGGGATGTAGCTCGGTGGTACAGCGCTCGCTTGCTGTGCGGTCTGTCTGGGATCGATCCTCATCAGTGGGCCCATTGGGTTATTTCTCGTTCCAGTCAGTGCACCACGACTGGTATATCAAAGGCCGTGGTATGTGCTATTCTATCTGTGGGATGGTGCATATAAAAGATCCCTTGCTGCTAATCGAAAAAAGGAACCCATGAAGTGGCGACAGCGGGTTTCCTTTCAATATCTGTGTGGTCCTTAAACATATGTCCGACGCCATATAACAGTAAATAAAATGTGTTGAGTGCGTCGTTAAAACATTTTCTTTCCTTCTCTTTCTGTCTGTCTGTGTGTCTCTCTCTCGCTGTCTCTGTCTGACATAGTTACAACAGTTACTGTTGCCGTCTCCCAATAATCATAAGATGTTATAACTCTACATCAAGAGAAAAAGCTTTTATTTTAACATTGCATACTGCTTAATTCTAGTTTTCCACCTCTAACCACATAAGGGGCGGGACGTAGCCCAGTGATAAAGCGTTTGCTTGATGCGCGGTCGGTCCAGGATCGATCCCCTTCGGTGGCCCCATTGGGCTATTTCTTGTTCCAGCCAGTGCTCCACAACTGGTGTAACAAAGGCCGTGGTATGTACTACCTTGTTTGTGGGATGGTGCATATAAAAGATCCCTTACTGCTAACTGAAAAGAGTAGCCCATGAAGTGGTGACAGCGGGTTTCCTCTCTCAATATATGTGTGGTCCTTAACCATATGTCTTATGCCATATAACTGTAAATAAAATGTGTTGAGTGCGTCTTTAAATAAAACATTTCTTTCTTTCCAACCACATAAAAACATGCCGATCTTCCGCAAGAAAGGGGAGTGATCACTCTTGCTTCACTCCACACTAATCTCTAATGTTTTAGGACAGTGGCAAACTGATAACAAATTTAATTAAATTTTACTTGAAAGTCATGACAAGGAAGGAAATGTTTTATTTAACGACGCACTCAACACATTTTATTTACAGTTATATGGCATCAGACATATGGTTAAGGACCACACATATTTATAGGATATTAAACAAGCTTCCATTTCATATCATGTTTATATCCCAAGTGAAATAATTTTCAATTGTCACGAGCTTTGTAACCATATGGGTAATAAATTGAGAGAGGAAACCCACTGTCGCCACTTCATGGGCTACTTTTTTGATTAGCAGCAAGGGATCTTTTATATGCACCATCCCACAGACAGGGTATCACATACAACGACCTTTGATGTACCAGTCGTGGTGCACTGGATGGAGCGAGAAATAGCCCAATGGGCCCACTGACGGGGATCGATCCCAGACCGACCGCACATCAAGCGAGCACTTTACCACTAGGCTACATCCCGACCCTTTGCTCATGACAAAAACCAAATCATGATCAACATAATCGGTGCAGCCAAGATCACAATACATTATTATTCACTGCGTGTGAAATATTTCAGTTTTTGTTTTCATTTATAAAATGAAAAAAAAAAAAACCAAGAAGATAAAAAACCTTTAGATGAAGAAACATTCTCTGAAGATAAAGAAAATGCGATTGCTGTGACCCGCTGTGACCCACCGTTTTTACAGTGATTTTTTTACTATTGCCACCTTTTAAAAAATTTGGTGGAACTGACGAAAGAAAAAAAATGTTTGTTTAATAACACCTGCGCACTATAACTATTTAAATAGTGTTTACCATATGGTTATAATGTCCTTTGATTGACAAAAAGAGAAAAAACCTGCTGCTATAACATGGGCTACTATTGATAAAGTACTAAGGGATCATTTATACATGTATGCACTTTCCCAGTACAAACTGGCCTCGGTGGCATCGTGGTAGGCCATCGGTCTACAGGCTGGTAGGTACTGGGTTCGGATCCCAGTCGAGGCATGGGATTTTTAATCCAGATACCGACTCCAAACCCTGAGTGAGTGCTCCGCAAGGCTCAATGGGTAGGTGTAAACCACTTGCACCGACCAGTGATCCATAACTGGTTCAACAAAGGCCATGGTTTGTGCTATCCTGCCTGTGGGAAGCGCAAATAAAATATCCCTTGCTGCCTATCGGAAGAGTAGCCCATGTAGTGGCGACAGCGGGTTTCCTCTCAAAATCTGTGTGGTCCTTAACCATATGTCTGACGCCATATAACCGTAAATAAAATGTGTTGAGTGTGTCGTTAAATAAAACATTTCTTTCTTTCTTTCCCAGTACATATCACAGCTTTTGATGTACTGGGGGGGGGGGGGGGGGATGTAGCCCAGTGGTAAAACACTCACCTAATGCACAGTTGGTCTAGGATCGATCGCCATCGGTGTGCTCATTGGGTTATTTCCCATTTCAGCCAATGCACTATGACTGATATATCAAAGGCCGTGGTATGTGCTATCCTGTCTGTGAGATGGTGCATATAAAAGATCCCTTAAAATTGCGACTACA
Source organism: Gigantopelta aegis (assembly GCF_016097555.1). Lineage (NCBI taxonomy): Eukaryota > Metazoa > Mollusca > Gastropoda > Neomphalida > Peltospiridae > Gigantopelta > Gigantopelta aegis. The sequence continues at coordinate 43,965,638 of NC_054701.1, forward strand.
TATAATGTAAAAATGTAACGGGGTTTCTCCCTAAGACAATATGTCAAAATTACCAAATGTCTGATATCCAATAGCTGATGACTAATAAATCAATGTGCTCTAGTGGTGTCGTTGAACAAAACAAACTTTACTTTGATGCACCAGTTGTGGGACACTGGTTAGGATGGGAAAAAAACCTGAGCGCCATGAAGGTTGATCGATCCTATGACCCATCGCACCTCAGGCTTACACTATACCGCTGAGCTACATCCTGCCCCTGCTGGAACTGACGTTTCCCGATCTCTTCTATACAAATGAGTTTCAATCAACTACTATAATAGCTCTTTCATCCTTTCATGGATTAGAATTACTAATGCCACTCACTAGAGCAACCGATTTGCACTGTCTAAGCCTTTATTACAGTAATTGATTTGTAATGAATTGCTCTTACGGTACTGTGCAGTTTTATTATTACATGACAGGCAAATCGATAAGATGGATCCAACATAACAAAAATAAAACATATAAATATTTAAGTTTCATTTTTTATTTCCCTATACCTAATGGGACATGCCTTTAAGTGAAAAACATTTTTTAGTTAAAAGTTTGTTTCACAGCACCATTAGAACATATTGATTTATTAATTATCTACTATTGAATGTCAAACATTTAGGATTTGTTTTTTTACACGTCTTAGGAAACCTGCTACATTTTTTTCATCAGCAGCAAGGGATCTTTTATATGAACTTCCCATAGACAGGACAGTACATACCATGAGCTTTGATACTCCAGTCATGGAGCACTGGTTGGGACAGGGAACACACCAACAATTGGAGAATAAGTCTGCTGCAGTGGTTCGATTCTATGACCCAAGCATCTCAAGCGAGCACTCTACCAACTGAACTAAATCCTGCCCCTCCACAAGATTTTTAACAAGATGGTCCACTTTTTTACCAATTAGAAACAAGAAAGAAAGAAAGAAATGTTTTATTTAACGACGCATTCAACACATTTTATTTACGGTTATATGGCGTCAGACATATGGTTAAGGACCACACAGATTTTGAGAGGAAACCTGCTGTCGCCACTACATGGGCTACACTTTCCGATTAGCAGCAAGGGATCTTTTATTTGTGCTTCCCACAGGCAGAATAGCACAAACCATGGCCTTTGTTGAACCAGTTATGGATCACTGGTCGGTGCAAGTGGTTTACACCTACCCATTGAGTCTTGCGGAGCACTCACTCAGGGTTTGGAGTCGGTATCTGGATTAAAAATCCCATGCCTCGACTGGGATCCGAACCCAGTACCTACCAGCCTGTAGACTGATGGCCTAACCACGACGCCACCGAGGCTGGTTAAAGTAGAAACACAACACAATATAACAAGCATTCTAAGAGTACTGAGAAAGCAAAACATGACCCCTACAGGGCACCAAAATTATAGGCCTATATATATATATTTTTTTTTAATCTAAGTCCAAGGGCCATAACTATCAAACATGGATAAATTCCACTTGTGACAGAGTTTTGGCCCTTTAATAAATTCTCATGAAAATCAAACTTTATCCGGCAATTACTCTGTGAAAATTGGGTAATTCCCAGTGAAAGTGAAACTTGACCTGGTACATGATAAAGCTATATACAAAATTTTATCTCTGTATCTTGCTGCATAAAAAAGTCTCTAAAACTATATATAAAAGACAGATGGACGGACAGACAGAAGGAAGGATGGTTTTGAAACAGTCCTTTCTTATTAGATCCCTAATGGTTCAAACTGTAGCTTTCATCTCCATCATCTGTCTGTCCATCTGTCTGTCCATCTGTCTGTCCATCTGTCTGTCCATCTGTCTGTCCATCTGTCTCACATTCTGTATTAAACAAATTCCTTTAATTTGTTATTAGTTCCCTGTTGGTTCAAACTAAAAGGAAGGAAATGTTTTTATTTAACGACGCACTCAACACATTTCATTTACGGTTATATGGCATCGGACATATGGTTAAGGACCACACAGATATTGAGGAAGGAAACCCGCTGTCGCCACTTCATGGATTACTCTTTTCGATTAGCAGCAAGGGATCTTTTATGTGCGCCATCCCATAGACAGGGTAGTACATACCACGACCTTTGATGTACTAGTCATAGTGCACTGGCTGGAACAAGAAATAGCTGTTCAAACTAAAGGTTTCACAGACATTCTTCTGCCTGTCTGTCTGTCTGTCCATCTGTCTCATATATAGTTTTCGGGACCTTTTTTTTTATGCCGCAAGATTGAAATTAATTTGTATAGAAGATCAAGAGAGTTCAGTTCCAGTCATGGTGGGATGTAAGTCAGTGATATAGTGTAAGCCTGAGGTGCGACGGGTCACAAGATCGATAACCTTCATGGGCTCAGGGTTTTTTCCCATTCTAACCAGTGCCCCACAACTGGTACATCAAAGTAAAATTTGTTGTGATCAATGACACCACTAGAGCATCTTGATTTATTGGTTATCAGTTGTTGGTTGTCAAACATTTGGTAATTTGATATAGTCTTAGAGAAAAAGATAAAAAAAATGTTTTATTTAACTACACACTCAACACATTTAATTTACAGTTATATGGCATCTGACACATATGGTTAAGGACCACACAGATATTGAGAGATGAAACCCGCTGTCACCACTTCATGGACCACTTTTTTTTATTAGCAGCAAGGGTTCTTTTATATGCACCATCCCACAGACAGGGTAGTACATACCACAACCTTTGATAGACTAGTCATGGTGCACTGGCTGGAACAAGAAATAGCCCAATGGGCCCACCAGCATGGATCGATCCCAGACCGACCATGCATCAAGCGAGTGCTTTACCACGAGGCTACGTCCCGCCCCTAGTCTTAGAGAGGAAACCTGCTACATGTTTTGCATTAGTAGCAAGATCTTTATTATGTACCATCCCACGGACAGGACAGCAGACACATTGGTTGGAACGAGAAATAGCTCATTGGGTCCATTGATAAGAGATTGATCCTGAACCAATGCACATCGTAACACGCTTTACCACGAGGCTACGTTCTGCCCCTAGTGCTGAAAAGAACAATTTTAAACTATTGAAAAAAGAGAGAGTGAGAAAGCGCTCGCTTGATGCGTGGTCGGTTTAGGATCGATCCCCTGGGTCATTTCTCGCTCCAGCCAGTGCACCACAACTGGTGTATTAAAGGTTGTGGTATGTGCTATCCTGTCTATGGGATGGTGCATATAAATGATCCCTTGTTGCTAATCGAAAAGTGTAGCCCATGAAGTGGCGACAGTGGGTTTCATCCCTCAATATCTGTTTGGTCCTTAACAATATGTTCGACACCATAAATAAAATGTGTTGAGTGCATTGTTAAATGAAACATTTCCTTCTATTTCCTATTTTTGGGGGGGACCACTGGCCCTTGATCCCCTCTGCTACAAATAGCGGTCTTGCAGGAGTTTCTGCAGGAATTTATACACGTGGGGGGACGGGGGTACACTAAGGCGAGCAAACTTTCTTTCCCATTGAGGGGTATCGAGTCAGTCTTCAAAACAAATATTTTTTTTAAAATAGAGAAAATTTGCTTCTGCAGGGGAGACAAAATCTAAATCAGTCTTTTTTTCAAAGTATATTTTTAACCAGTATCTCATTCTGATCACACAAATACAGAAACAAGAAAATTAATATGTGAATACTCAGTCTTTTGGGACTTTTGTTATAACAGGCAATAGATGTCGTAAAATATTAATTTAAGTTAATTTATTATTATTTAAGTTAACTAAAGGAGAGTATAATAAGTATACTTTTTTCAGTTTAAGGGCAATAACATTTTGTTTCTTAATTACGTAAACGAAATTGGTTAATGTTAATGTTGGTTTTGATTTTTATTTCACTTCCGTAGCGAAATGGTAGTGTGTCTGAACACGACAATACAAAGATTGTAAATTTTCAACTTAATTAGTATTTTCACAATGAATATCCGATGTGCACAGGTATGAAACATGCTAGCTATTTATAAGCTTTTCGAAGTAGTTTTAAATTCACTGAAGGAAGAGACTAATTTTATCACAAATTAAACAATTGTATCGTCCGGTGCCCTGTTTCGGTGGAGAACCTATTCTCGTAATCTGTTCGCTAACCTAACCCTAACCTTAAACTAGAAATTTCTTTAAAATCCGTATTTTCCCCACCACTACAAACGACGTAGTGCTAGGCCTGGATTACGAAATATAAACATTATGTTGGTTTTATAGAACAAATTGTTTTAAAAGATATTTTATATAACTATCGCTAACCCTAACCCTAACCTTAAACTAATTCTAACAAATATTTCTTTAAAATCGTTATGGGGAAAATAAGGAACTCATGCCTTAAAAGATGACCATAGGCAGACGGTAGAGGTAAGATATTTATGGCAAGACTTTGGATCGTTCAAGCATTCAGTGGGTTTAGATTTAAGGTTAGTATTGTGGAATGTTCGGAACTCTTTCTCTATTGGGAAGGATACAAGTTAAAATGTACCCAAACCAAAATGTAAACCGAATACCGTATACGCTAAAATATTTTCGTGGCTAAAATAATTCGCGATCAGGCTTTCATTTTACATTTTCACGAGGAATTATTTTCGCAATTGTGTCCCCCGATAATAAAATCAAAATTACCCATATTTCATTTGCCAAACTCTTTTCAATGACAATTTCACGCACCTGCTGTCAGCGAGACATCAATGTTGTATGTATACATGTCTAATAAGACATGTTATTGATGGAACACGCACATGCGATACAAAAAATTGAAAAACGCAAATATCAGAAGAAATAACTTAATTATTGGTGGTACCCAAAAACTTCCATTCAAGGTTACAAAGAAAACAAACAAAACTGAGATTACGTAACAACAGACTTACATGCAACTGTGTGTCACTTTGATCAAATCTATGTGACCAGGCAGGTTTACAGAATCACGTGACCTTGCAGACCTCTGACTGCTTGATTCTGATATGGGTTGGGCGTGTAGAGATAAGACTATATATTATAAGGTAAATAATAATATACCAAATCGGAAATAAGTTCGCGCGTAATTAAATTCACGGTGCTATCAACGTGTTCACGATTTTCGAGGTATATTTTATTCGCGAACATATTTGTGTATACGGTATATAATTTGGATTTTTTTTTAATAAATGCGAAACATGATGAGACATTAGATAATGCACCAATAAATGTTCACTTCACCTATTGTTATCAAACTTCTCCTATTGTTATCAAACTTCTCCTATTGTTATCAAACTTCTCTGTTTTTCCTGTGAAGGGATGAGTCACTTCTACTTTTTCAATTCTAGATTAAAGCCCATTTTCATTTTTACGTGGCACCTGACTAAATTGTTGTTTTCGTGTACTATTGTTAAATGGGATGGTAATTGTCTTTTAAGATTTACTACTTTGCCTTATATTAAACGTTTTAAAATAAAACGGTCAATAAGTACATGTATTGTGTTTGTAATTTTAGCCCGAGGATCTGATGAACATGCAGCACTGCAACCTGCTGTGTCTGCCTGAAAACTACCAGATGAAGTATTACTTCTACCACGGCTTGTCCTGGCCACAGGTTAGTGTTACTTTTACCACGGCTTGTCCTGGCCACAGGTTAGTGTTACTTCTGCCACGGCTTGTCCTGGCCACAGGTTAGTGTTACTTCTGCCACGGCTTGTCCTGGCCACAGGTTAGTGTTACTTCTACCACGGTTTGTCTTCTGCCACGGCTTGTCCTGGCCACAGATTAGTGTTACTTCTGCCACGGCTTGTCCTGGCCTCAGGTTAGTGTTACTTCTACCACGGCTTGTCTTCTGCCACGGCTTGTCCTGGCCACATGTTAGTGTTACTTCTGCCACGGCTTGTCCTGGCCACAGGTTAGTGTTACTTCTACCACGGCTTGTGTTCTGCCATGGCTTGTCCTGGCCACAGGTTAGTGTTACTTCTGCCACGGCTTGTCCTGGCCACAGGTTAGTGTTACTTCTGCCACGGCTTGTCCTGGCCACAGGTTAGTGTTACTTCTGCCACGGCTTGTCCTGGCCACAGGTTAGTGTTACTTCTACCACGGCTTGTCTTCTGCCACGGCTTGTCCTGGCCACAGGTTAGTGTTACTTTTGCCACGGCTTGTCCTGGCCACAGGTTAGTGTTACTTCTGCCACGGCTTGTCCTGGCCACAGGTTAGTGTTACTTCTACCACGGCTTGTCTTCTGCCACGGCTTGTCCTGGCCACATGTTAGTGTTACTTCTGCCACGGCTTGTCCTGGCCACAGGTTAGTGTTACTTCTACCACGGCTTGTGTTCTGCCATGGCTTGTCCTGGCCACAGGTTAGTGTTACTTCTGCCACGGCTTGTCCTGGCCACAGGTTAGTGTTACTTCTACCACGGCTTGTGTTCTGCCACGGCTTGTGTTCTGCCACGGCTTGTCCTGGCCACAGGTTAGTGTTACTTCTGCCACAGCTTGTCCTGGCCACAGGTTAGTATTACTTCTACCACGGCTTGTCCTGGCCACAGGTTAGTACATGTATTACAAATTTACAGACAGTGATACAAGAGTACCCATTCGAAATGATTTATCTTATGGATGGTTGCCAAATGTATCTAATAACAGGCCTTTGGATTTCACGGTAACGATTGTTTCCGGTAACAGGCATCGAAATAAGTCGAGAACGGTCGTTCAGGTTACCGGGAGGTTACCACATGTAAGAAAAGTCAACGTAATGGTAGTTTTGTTTCTGAACGTAAACCAGGCAATGCATTCCGGACTTCCGTGTTTCATTTTCTCGTAAGGAATTGCATCAATGTTCGCGCGCACTTGTGCAATTGCAAGCAATTATAGTTATTCCGCATTTAAGCAGTGTCCACTAGATGAATTTACTTCCACGTTTCGTTTTCTTGTATGAAATTGCACCGATGTTCGTGCGCACTTGTGCAATTGCAAGCAATTTCGGCAATCCGCGTTTAAGCAGTGCCACTAGATAAATTTACTTCCGGATTTTGTTTCTCATAACAATGTTCACACGCACCAATACAATTTCAGAACGTCCGCGTTTTAGAATTAAAATTAGTAGTAGTAACAAGAATTCAATTCTAACTTTCATATAGTTGTGGCAACCTATAGGTTACCAGGCTATATTTTGTGGTAACCTGTAAATGGGTTACCAGACACAATGCTTATTTCGATGTCTGTGGTAACGTGTCAGTAGCGTGGCGATAAAATCAAGGAACCGAAATTTTGTTTCCCATGATTATTATACCAAATATGATTATTCAGCAAAAATAACGTAAACAGTTTCTGGTGGTTCCCATGATCACATGGCACAAAACCGAAAAAGTGTTTCCCATGAAGTTTGAAATCCTATGGTCTGTAATAAGCAAAAGCTTACAAGCTTAAGTCTCGTAAGTGATCTCCAACATATACTGGAGATGATATTAATGTACAACTGGTCATCCCTTACACGTGCGATGCACCAAACAGCTGTTATGGTGTGAACTGTTACAAGCACATTCTAAAATTTAAAATTGCAAGCAAATTTTAAGACAGATTTTTTTTGGTCACTTGACATGCAACTCATCAGTAGTTAAATAGAACAATTCTGTCTCATTGAAAAATCAGTTAATTTAAAGTAAGTTTAGAATGTCGGTGTAATACTGAACCATTTCACAAGTGTATTAGGATTACAGGTATAATTAAGTTACTAAATGTGCAGGTATGATTCACCTAACCAAGCAATCAGTTACCTGAATGTAGGTAAAAATTATGTAAAATATATCTTCTAGTTACATGTATAATTTAGAAATGGTGTCCACTAAATAGTGCACTCGTGAGTGTGTTTTATTCTTGTGACTGTTTAATTTGATGACATTTTAGTACCAACATATACATTGTTTGGATATTCAGGGTTTTGCTGTATCTACCATGATTTGTTTTATTGATAAATTCTCCAACAAATATATGTAATTGCATTTATTTTATTTATTTATTTGTTTTTTTAAACTATTTTTCATACAGTTATCCTATGTAGCTGAAGATGAAAATGGGAAAATTGTTGGATATGTCCTGGCAAAGATGTAAGTACAAGTTCCTGGACATACTATACTAACTGACTGTTGTCAATTAAATGGGTAGGATTGTTGCTTTAAAAGCCAGTGAGTGGCCAATGAAATAGATGTTAAAATACAACAAATCTGCAATTGCAGAAAACAGAAATAAAAGCTTGCCGACAGCTGGTAACTAGCTGAAAGCAAAGGACCCTCAATGAGAAAACATTCAATTGTTCTGTTATCTCTTTACATTCTGATATTGCACATTTTATTCCTGAGTCTTAATCTTAGGATAATTTAGGTTATTTAGAGAATAACTAACAAGCTACGAGGAATTATGAATTATCTGTCCCGAGTGAATGGATGTTGTAAACCCGAGCCTTTGGCGAGGGTTTTACAACATTCATTCACGAGGGACAGATAATTCGTAACTCCTCGTAGCGAGTTGGTTATTCTCTTTATTACCCATTGTCAATTTTAACTGATTTGTAAAAATTCCTCTGCAGTCTACAACAAAGCCATCAGCCATTACGTCATATAATCTTACACACATTACATGACGTAATGTAAGTGACGTCATAGCATAACGGCATTCTTTTTACAGCCAACTGTTTACAGTACAAAATAATACGACTGTATTTGCATTTGAAAATAATTATTTTTATATATTACTGAAGCCGCTGCTTATGAAAATATACCATTTCATGTTTACGAAACAAGTGAGTCCATTTGTTTTTGTAAATCTTTGTATATCGTATAACGTATGTGTAATCTGACTCATGAATGGAAACATTATATGAATGAAAGTGAAGTTCCGGCCATGACAAGCAACCAACCAAACATAGTGATTTTTAAGCCAGCCAATCAGTGGCTGTAGAAGCAATCTGCACACTGTGCAGAGATCGAAAAAATATTACCCCGTATATTTGAGCCCATATGGGTAATAAATTTTGGTAGTAAATGAATGCACTGAAATATAATAAACTTTTAGGCTTAACATACCGGTATGTAATGCTTTCTGTATCTGAGCTTATTTTCACATACAACTGTACTATAAAATTTTAAAATACCAAGTGTCGATTGGCAGATTTTGAATGAACTGCTCCAATTTGCATGATATTTGACAGTCTAGTCGGTGTTTCTGCCAGAATTTTTTTTGGGGGTATAGCGCTATGGAATTGAATGCAATCACAGTCAACAGGGGTATGGGGGCCTCCCCCAGAAAGAAAATGGGTTAATTTTAGGGTTAGGGTTAAGAAAATCGTACAGTAGTGATAAGAGTGATTAATTTTGTCAAAAAGTTAACTTAAGTTTAAAAAAATTAAATCTGCAAAAAAAAATTGATATGGTGCCATACCTGTTTTACCCTCTGGCAGAAACCCTGCAGTGTTTGATCCACTCAGCCAAAGTGGCTTCCACATAAATAGAAACACCTTAACCAATAGTTGAGAATATGTACTGTCAAACTCTCGTTTTGAAACTAATAAATATAACAAATGTTTGTTTTTTTTTGGTACAGAGATCCATAATCCGTGGTTGTCACAAAATCATTAAGCATCGTTCGAAATAAGCACTTGTTCGTTTGTCCTGACAAGTGAAAATCCATTCGGACAAACAAAATGCACTTTGGTGCTTGTCCTGTGGACAAGTGAAAATATTCAATGCAGTTTCATTTTAAGCAATCAAAAACATCATCCTTATCCTTGAATAAAACAAAGCATTTATTTAGACAAGTGAAAATGTTGGTGGACAAGTAGATTTCTAGATGTATTCACTGTTAAGGAATGTTGAAATCAAGTTGGGTACATTGTGGCTTTACTTCTTGCAGCGCTGACGTGATGGGGTTGATGGTGAGGGTAAACTGGCTATTAAAACTCTCACTTCATTACTCAGGACTTCTAGAATTTTATAAAAATCCACTAGCCATGGGATCAGTGATTAAAGAAATTTACTAGCCATGATTATAAATTCACTAGCCCTACTTTAATAAAATACAAACAGATACAGGTATGTCACCCAAAGAGGGACATAGAGTTTAAAAACCCTTTGATTTGGGTAGGTGAGTGGGGCAGGAAAGTCATATTTACAAAACAGACATAAATGCAAGATTTAACCAATTTGTTTTTTATTGGTCGTCGGACATGATGATAGCAGTTATTTACTAGTCCAACATTGAATATCACTAGCCATGGGAGTGGGGCTACCATAATCTAGAAGCCCTGTACTAGTCCGACATTGAATATCACTAGCCATGGGAGTGGGGCTACCATAATCTAGAAGCCCTGTACTAGTCCGACATTGAATATCACTAGCCATGGGAGTGGGGCTACCATAATCTAGAAGCCCTGTACTAGTCCGACATTGAATATCACTAGCCATGGGAGTGGGGCTACCATAATCTAGAAGCCCTGTACTAGTCCGACATTGAATATCACTAGCCATGGGAGTGGGGCTACCATAATCTAGAAGCCCTGATTACTTATTTGTAGTGATGTCTTTTTTGGACATGTATACACATGCATTTTGATTTTTTCTCATAGGGAGGAAGATCCGGAAGACTCGGTTCCACATGGTCACATCACATCTCTGGTTGGTATACAATACTCAGTGTGGGTGCTTGTCAAAGATCCTGGGTTGTACTCACATAATACCTACCTGATGGTTATAAGATTTCTTTTTTCATTACCGTGTGCTTCAGACTTTTTGTGCAACCTTTGAAAACAAATAATAATTTATGAGGCAAAGTTATCTATGTTTTGTAACAAGCACTCACCAACTGATTCGTTTGGGGCACATTTTTCTGTTATTAGATTATGTTGATTGCAGACAAACCCTTAACATCCTTTTAAAAAAAATTAAAAAAATTATGGAGATGTCATTTAAAAAGTTATGTTAAGTCATGGAATTTTGATTCATAATAATATCTTTGACCCCTGTACATAACATTAAAAAAACGTATGTTGTATAAAGGCAGCTCTTGATAACTGTTGTTAACTATAATGTCACACACCATAGACTGTTCTGCTCTATTGATTGATTGTGCTGTGCCATCTGTAGATCCATTGTTAGTGTAGATATTGGTAGGTCGCGTAAGCACTGATTGATCAGGCAAGCATCGATCAGGTACGCTGTGCCATCAATGGATCCTTAGGTAGCCTAGCCATCGGCTCGCTCCAGCCAATGCACCACGACTGGTACATCAAAGGCCATGGTATGTGCTATCCTGTCTATAGGATGGTGCATATAAAAGATCCCTTGCTGCTAATTGAAAAGAGTAGCCCATGAAGTGGCAACAGTGAGTTTCCTCTCTCAATATCTGTGTGGTCCTTGAACATATGTCTGACGCCATATAACCGTAAATAAAATGTATTGAGTGCGTCGTTAAATAAAACATTTCCAGGTATTTCCTAGCCATCAGCGCAGCATGATCGATCGATCGATACTTGCACAATCTACTGATGGGCTGTGGCTACGCTAACAACCGATCCATTGATAGCATAGTGCGATCTATCAGTATCACAGATCAGTTGATGGTGCATGACAAATAACGCACACATTCAGACCTTGCTGTGAGAACAATTGAGAGACGTTATTAAATGCTCCCCTAAGTTAGATTATGGGAAGCCTTTTAAGATGTTACAATGTTGATACATTAACAAGGAAGGAAATGTTTTATTTAACGACGCACTCAACACATTTTATTTACGGTTATATGGCGTCAGACATATGGTTAAGCACCACACAGATATTGAGAAAGTTAACCCGCTGTCGCCCCTTCATGGGCTACTCTTTTCGATCAGTAGCAAGGGATCTTTTATATGCACTATACCACAGACAGGGTAGTACATACCACAGCCTTTGATATTCCCATCATGGTGCACTGGATGGAATGAGAAATAGCCCAATTGGCCCACCGATGGGGATCGATCCCAGACAGACCGTGCATCTAGCGAGTGCTTTACCGCTGGGCTACATCCGATGTCATTGACTCGTTATTATCTTTATCCTGCAGTCCATAAAAATTAAGGGGAACAGCTATTATTTCAGCCACATTGTATGATGACCTAGGGGTCAAATGATCGATTTTGTAATGTAGCTATGTGTGTGATGTCATGAATCATGTCAAAAGTCATATCCTGATACTCTACGAATATGACTTTACTTTATGTATCATCATATTCTGTCGGTAGAAAAGGTGGTTGCAGGATAAATTGTTATAATATGCCACGGCAATGTGGTAACTTTAAGCACAACACCAGTGTACCAAGCATTTCATTTTACCAAATCAGTGTGCTTTAGTGGTGTCGTTAAACAAAAAAACAAACCTTTAACTGTACTTCCTGTTACCATGGAGCCTTCATGTCATTAGAACGCAGGTGTGCCGAGGTGTGTTTATTGTGGTGTTTTGCTTGTTACAGGCAGTAAAACGATCACACAGACGACTTGGGTTAGCCCAGAAGTTGATGGACCAGGCGTCGCGAGCTATGGTGGAATGTTTTAATGCACAGTACGTCTCGCTGCATGTGAGAAAGAGCAACCGAGCGGCGTTACATCTCTACACACATACTCTCAAATTCACGTATGTTTGTCAGATCGTTTTATTCCCTTAGACAGGTGCTAAACAGATGTTTGATATTTGCACATATTAAAGAATTTATGCCATAATTGTAGCCAATTGAAGAAAACAAAACTATAAGAAAATACTATTAAAAATAACACTCATGTAATTTGATTTTTTTGCTTTTAAGAATTTGATTTCCCCCCCCCCCCCCCCCCCAATTTTTTTTTTGCATTAATATTTGTAAAGATTTCCATTGTCAAAGGCCTTGACATTGTTTTAATTTACAGGGCTAGCTCTGGGTGAGCAGAACATTTCGCCAAATTGTCTATTAAACTTCAAAAATTGCAGAAATTGTCAGTTATTTTCAAAAAAATGTCATTTATTACATGAAATTATTTCGCCAAACTAAAATAAAATTCACCAACTGCTTTAAAAATTCTCAGTTGGCGAATTTGACGAGTGCCAGAGCTAGCCCTGATTTACATAGAATAGATTGTTCAAGCGTATAAAAATATATATTAAGCACATACCGAAATCAATATACTCCTTTGGTTATTTTGTGGCATGCTAATCAGGTGTTTTGCTACACATGATGCTAATGCAGAAGAATTTATGCACTCAGTTTTTAAAATTTTAAATAAATGCATCTTTAAACTATAACGATTGGGGTTGTTTAATTTTTGCATGTAGTAGGCTATAGTTTATGACCAACAGTTAGGTGTTACTATACCAGCCAAAAAAAGGTGAATGCCTTGGACCTTTGTGATTATTCAGTTTTCCATTTCTTTTACAGCATCAATGAAATTGAACCCAAGTATTATGCTGATGGTGAAGATGCATACGCCATGAAGAGAAATCTGACTGAGTTTCGAGACAGAGTGAGTATTCTGTTACTTATCTTCGTTGTTTTATAGTATCCAAGTCCTGGGTACTGTTTTACGAAGCAATCTTTGCACTAAGATCACCTAAAGTGCATAATTACAGTATACCGTAAGCACTTAGGGCGATGTTAGCGCTAAGATGGCCTTAAGTGCATAATTACCTTATACCGTAAGCACTTAGGGTGATGTTAGCGCTAAGATCGCCTTAAGTGCATTATTACAGTATACCGTAAGCACTTAGGGTGATATTAGTGCTAACATCACCTTAAGTGCATAATTACCTTATACCTTAAGCACTTAGGGTGATATTAGCACTAAGATCGCCGTAAGTGCATTATTACAGTATACCGTAAGCACTTAGGGTGATATTAGTGCTAACATCACCTTAAGTGCATAATTACCTTATACCTTAAGCACTTAGGGTGATGTTAGCGCTAAGATCACCTTAAGTGCATAATTACCTTATACCTTAAGCACTTAGGGTGATATTAGCGCTAAGATCGCCTTAAGTGCATTATTACAGTATACCGTAAGCACTTAGGGTGATATTAGTGCTAAGATTGCCTTAAGTGCATAATTACAGTATACCGTAAGCACTTAGGGTGATATTAGTGCTAAGATTGCCTTAAGTGCATAATTACAGTATACCGTAAGCACTTAGGGTGATATTAGTGCTAAGATTGCCTTAAGTGCATAATTACAGTATACCGTAAGCACTTAGGGTGATATTAGCGCTAAGACCGCCGTAAGTGCATTATTACAGTATACCGTAAGCACTTAGGGTGATATTAGCGCTAAGATTGCCTTAAGTGCATAATTACCTTATACCGTAAGCACTTAGGGTGATATTAGCGCTAAGATTGCCTTAAGTGCATAATTACCTTATACCTTAAGCACTTAGGGTGATATTAGCGCTAAGATCGCCTTAAGTGCATTATTACAGTATACCGTAAGCACTTAGGGTGATATTAGTGCTAACATCACCTTAAGTGCATAATTACCTTATACCTTAAGCACTTAGGGTGATATTAGCGCTAAGATCGCCTTAAGTGCATTATTACAGTATACCGTAAGCACTTAGGGTGATATTAGTGCTAACATCACCTTAAGTGCATAATTACCTTATACCTTAAGCACTTAGGGTGATATTAGCGCTAAGATCGCCGTAAGTGCATTATTACAGTATACCGTAAGCACTTAGGGTGATATTAGTGCTAAGATTGCCTTAAGTGCATAATTACAGTATACCGTAAGCACTTAGGGTGATATTAGCGCTAAGACCGCCGTAAGTGCATTATTACAGTATACCGTAAGCACTTAGGGTGATATTAGCGCTAAGATTGCCTTAAGTGCATAATTACCTTATACTGTAAGCACTTAGGGTGATATTAGCGCTAAGATTGCCGTAAGTGCATAATTACAGTATACCGTAAGCACTTAGGGTGATATTAGCGCTAAGATTGCCTTAAGTGCATAATTACAGTATACCGTAAGCACTTAGGGTGATATTAGCGCTAAGATCACCTTAAGTGCATAATTACAGTATACCGTAAGCACTTAGGGCGATGTTAGCGCTAAGATTGCCTTAAGTGCATAATTACCTTATACCTTAAGCACTTAGGGTGATATTAGTGCTAAGATCGCCTTAAGTGCATTATTACAGTATACCGTAAGCACTTAGGGTGATATTAGTGCTAACATCACCTTAAGTGCATAATTACCTTATACCTTAAGCACTTAGGGTGATATTAGTGCTAAGATCGCCGTAAGTGCATTATTACAGTATACCGTAAGCACTTAGGGTGATATTAGCGCTAAGATCGCCGTAAGTGCATTATTACAGTATACCGTAAGCACTTAGGGTGATGTTAGTGCTAAGATCGCCTTAAGTGCATTATTACAGTATACCGTAAGCACTTAGGGTGATGTTAGCGCTAAGATCGCCGTAAGTGCATTATTACAGTATACCATAAGCACTTAGGGTGATATTAGTGCTAAGATCACCTTAAGTGCATAATTACCTTATACCTTAAGCACTTAGGGTGATATTAGCGCTAAGATCGCCTTAAGTGCATTATTACAGTATACCGTAAGCACTTAGGGTGATATTAGTGCTAACATCACCGTAAGTGCATAATTACCTTATACCTTAAGCACTTAGGGTGATATTAGCGCTAAGATCGCCTTAAGTGCATTATTACAGTATACCGTAAGCACTTAGGGTGATATTAGTGCTAAGATCGCCTTAAGTGCATAATTACAGTATACCGTAAGCACTTAGGGTGATATTAGTGCTAACATCACCTTAAGTGCATAATTACCTTATACCGTAAGCACTTAGGGTGATGTTAGCGCTAAGATCACCTTAAGTGCATAATTACCTTATACCTTAAGCACTTAGGGTGATATTAGCGCTAAGATCGCCTTAAGTGCATTATTACAGTATACCGTAAGCACTTAGGGTGATATTAGTGCTAACATCACCTTAAGTGCATAATTACCTTATACCTTAAGCACTTAGGGTGATATTAGCACTAAGATCGCCGTAAGTGCATTATTACAGTATACCGTAAGCACTTAGGGTGATATTAGTGCTAAGATTGCCTTAAGTGCATAATTACAGTATACCGTAAGCACTTAGGGTGATATTAGTGCTAAGATTGCCTTAAGTGCATAATTACAGTATACCGTAAGCACTTAGGGTGATATTAGTGCTAAGATTGCCTTAAGTGCATAATTACAGTATACCGTAAGCACTTAGGGTGATATTAGCGCTAAGACCGCCGTAAGTGCATTATTACAGTATACCGTAAGCACTTAGGGTGATATTAGCGCTAAGATTGCCTTAAGTGCATAATTACCTTATACCGTAAGCACTTAGGGTGATATTAGCGCTAAGATTGCCTTAAGTGCATAATTACCTTATACCTTAAGCACTTAGGGTGATATTAGCGCTAAGATCGCCTTAAGTGCATTATTACAGTATACCGTAAGCACTTAGGGTGATATTAGCGCTAAGATCACCTTAAGTGCATAATTACAGTATACCGTAAGCACTTAGGGCGATGTTAGCGCTAAGATTGCCTTAAGTGCATAATTACCTTATACCGTAAGCACTTAGGGTGATATTAGTGCTAAGATCGCCTTAAGTGCATTATTACAGTATACCGTAAGCACTTAGGGTGATATTAGTGCTAACATCGCCTTAAGTGCATAATTACCTTATACCTTAAGCACTTAGGGTGATATTAGTGCTAAGATCGCCGTAAGTGCATTATTACAGTATACCGTAAGCACTTAGGGTGATATTAGCGCTAAGATCGCCGTAAGTGCATTATTACAGTATACCATAAGCACTTAGGGTGATGTTAGTGCTAAGATCGCCTTAAGTGCATTATTACAGTATACCGTAAGCACTTAGGGTGATGTTAGCGCTAAGATCGCCGTAAGTGCATTATTACAGTATACCGTAAGCACTTAGGGTGATATTAGTGCTAAGATCGCCTTAAGTGCATAATTACCTTATACCTTAAGCACTTAGGGTGATATTAGCGCTAAGATCGCCTTAAGTGCATTATTACAGTATACTGTAAGCACTTAGGGTGATATTAGTGCTAACATCACCTTAAGTGCATAATTACCTTATACCTTAAGCACTTAGGGTGATATTAGCGCTAAGATCGCCTTAAGTGCATTATTACAGTATACCGTAAGCACTTAGGGTGATATTAGTGCTAAGATCGCCTTAAGTGCATAATTACAGTATACCGTAAGCACTTAGGGTGATATTAGTGCTAACATCACCTTAAGTGCATAATTACAGTATACCGTAAGCACTTAGGGCGATGTTAGCGCTAAGATGGCCTTAAGTGCATAATTACCTTATACCTTAAGCACTTAGGGTGATATTAGCGCTAAGATCGCCGTAAGTGCATTATTACAGTATACCGTAAGCACTTAGGGTGATATTAGCGCTAAGATTGCCTTAAGTGCATAATTACAGTATACCGTAAGCACTTAGGGTGATATTAGCGTTAAGATCACCTTAAGTGCATAATTACAGTATACCGTAAGCACTTAGGGCGATGTTAGCGCTAAGATTGCCTTAAGTGCATAATTACCTTATACCGTAAGCACTTAGGGTGATATTAGCGCTAAGATCGCCGTAAGTGCATTATTACAGTATACCGTAAGCACTTAGGGTGATATTAGCGCTAAGATTGCCTTAAGTGCATAATTACAGTATACCGTAAGCGCTTAGGGTGATGTTTGCATTAAGATTGCCTTAAGTGCATAATTACCTTATACTTTATGCACTTAGGGTGATGTTAGCGCTAAGATCGCCTTAAGTGCATAATTATAGTATACCTTAAGCACTTAGGGTGATGTTAGTGCTAAGATGGCCTTAAGTGCATATTTACCTTATACCGTAAGCACTTAGGGTGATGTTAGCACTAAGATCGCCTTAAGTGCATAATTTCAGTATACCTTAAGCACTTAGGGTGATGTTTGCATTAAGATGGCCTTAAGTGCATAATTACCTTATACTTTATGCACTTAGGGTGATGTTAGCGCTAAGATCGCCTTAAGTGCATAATTACTGTATACCTTATGCACTTAGGGTGATGTTAGCACCAATATCACTTTGTAAAACAGGACTCAGGTTTGATATTAATCTGAAATATGTTATCCACTGAAAAATAAAAGCTGAAATCATTTCTGAATAGATGAAACTTTACACCAAGCTGTAATAAAGATAATTTCTTAGAAATTCTTGTCCAGTCTTGAACATGAAAATTATTTCTACTCCCCAAAAAAGAAGCTCAAACCAATTGAAAATAAAATAACATCCCTTGAGAGAGAGAGAGAGAGAGAGAGAGAGAGAGAGAGAGAGAGAGAGAGAGAGAGAGAGAGATAGAGAGAGAGAGAGAGAGAGAGAGAGAGAGAGAGAGAGAGAGAGAGAGAGAGAGAGAGATATATATATATATATATATATATATATATATATATATATATATATATATATATATTATTACTTGATTGAAACAATGTGCAAGCCATGTAATACACTGGGCACATTATTATAATGTTCCATTTTGTTTGCTTTGATTGATAATACAAAACAGTTTATTCCTTCAATATTGTTTTTAATTGTATCAAACATATATGTTTAATAAACAAATCTAGAAAAGAATATAAAGAACATGAAATATAGTTCTATTTATTCCTTTTACAATTTTGTTAAACACTTTTACCTAAGTATACATGTATACAAGTACCATCAAAGTCATTGGTGAATAAATGTGTGTCCGTGTGTGAATTAAATACAAACATTGAATTGTTTTAATATACCTGGAATAGACTCTGTCGAAGTAATTCGATATCTAATAAATGATGATTAATGAATCAATGTGCTCTAGTGGTGTCGTTAAACAAAACAAACTTTAAACTGTCCAAATAGAATTTAAAAACTGACAAAACAGGGTGCTGGATTACACAGTTTCCAGTTTGAACAGAGTCCACTGTATATAATAATTAAAAAAGTAAAAAGTTGTGAAAATGTTACATGATCATCTTACTTTAAGGTAATTTTGTCTTTTTGTCTTTTTTTTCGCAGTATGGAGTGAAAGCTGACCAAGAAGCTGTCATTGTATCATGAGTTTTTTTTTTATCTTTTGTACAGAACAAATAAACTGTAAATAACAATCAGAGTATGTTGTCATCACAACATGTCCTAGCTTTGTTTGGCGTTTTGTCTAGATCTTGAGATATCCCATTTAAATCGGATATGGCAGTGCAATAAAATACACTTTGACAATAATGTATACAGAACCAAAATAGAAACTTAACCCCCAATTTGTTTCTGATTTCTTTAAGGGTGAGGGGTGGTAGTATTTATATTCTTGGTGTACATGTCGATTGATACGCTGCATGTAGGAGTTATGGCCACATACTGTATGTTACTATTGTAATCTATGGGATTTGATTTGATGGTATGTACCCTATAATGGTTGTTGCACGGATAAGGGAATGTAGTTGACTGACAGTTTACAACTACAGGACTTGTTTAGCAAAGATAGGAGACATCTGATTGTCCTCAGCCAGCATGACCACTTGTAACATCATATGCTGAAGACCATCAAGTCATCTTGCATAATCCGAGTGATCGTTTGACGACAACTTCAACTAGCTATCTGCCTACACCATTAGACACCACCTGTATGCTGCTCATCTGTGTGCACAAGTCATTCACAGAACCATGTTTAATCCATTGATTCCATCTTGACATGTCATTTTAATACCATAAAATGTGGGTCACACAGGGCTAATCCATTGATTCCATCTTGACATGTCATTTTAATGCCATAAAATGTGGGTCACACAGGGCTAATCCATTGATTCCATCTTGACATGTCATTTTAATGCCATAAAATGTGGGTCACACAGGGCTAATCCATTGATTCCATCTTGACATGTCATTTTAATGCCATAAAATGTGGGTCACACAGGGCTAATCCATTGATTCCATCTTGACATGTCATTTTAATGCCATAAAATGTGGGTCACACAGGGCTAATCCATTGATTCCATCTTGACATGTCATTTTAATGCCATAAAATGTGCGTCACACAGGGCTAATCCATTGATTCCATCTTGACGTTATTTTAATGCCATAAAATGTGCGTCACACAGGGCTAATCCATTGATTCCATCTTGACGTCATTTTAATACCATAAAATGTGGGTCACACAGGGCTAATCCATTGATTCCATCTTGACATGTTATTTTAATACCATAAAATGTGGGTCACACAGGGCTAATCCATTGATTCCATCTTGACATCTCATTTTAATGCCATAAAATGTGGGTCACACAGGGCTAATCCATTGATTCCATCTTGACATGTTATTTTAATGCCATAAAATGTGGGTCACACAGGGCTAATCCATTGATTCCATCTTGACATCTCATTTTAATACCATAAAATGTGGGTCACACAGGGCTAATCCATTGATTCCATCTTGACATGTCATTTTAATACCATAAAATGTGGGTCACACAGGGCTAATCCATTGATTCCATCTTGACATGTCATTTTAATACCATAAAATGTGGGTCACACAGGGCTAATCCATTGATTCCATCTTGACATGTCATTTTAATACCATAAAATGTGGGTCACACAGGGCTAATCCATTGATTCCATCTTGACATGTCATTTTAATACCATAAAATGTGGGTCACACAGGGCTAATCCATTGATTCCATCTTGACATGTCATTTTAATACCATAAAATGTGGGTCACACAGGGCTAATCCATTGATTCCATCTTGACATGTTATTTTAATACCATAAAATGTGGGTCACACAGGGCTAATCCATTGATTCCATCTTGACATGTTATTTTAATACCATAAAATGTGGGTCACACAGGGCTAATCCATTGATTCCATCTTGACATGTCATTTTAATACCATAAAATGTGGGTCACACAGGGCTAATCCATTGATTCCATCTTGACATGTCATTTTAATACCATAAAATGTGGGTCACACAGGGCTAATCCATTGATTCCATCTTGACATGTCATTTTAATACCATAAAATGTGGGTCACACAGGGCTAATCCATTGATTCCATCTTGACATGTCATTTTAATACCATAAAATGTGGGTCACACAGGGCTAATCCATTGATTCCATCTTGACATGTCATTTTAATACCATAAAATGTGGGTCACACAGGGCTAATCCATTGATTCCATCTTGACATGTTATTTTAATACCATAAAATGTGGGTCACACAGGGCTAGCTCTGTTACTCGCCTAATTCGCCGGTTGCAAATTTTAAGAACAATTGGCAAAAAAAAAATTGTATAATGATTGATATTTTGCTGAAATTAAGTATACATTTTGTGTTTTTTAAAAATAATTTGGCGAAAATGTCGACCACCCTGGTCACACATCTACTTCTTAATTATATTGTATTTCTCACTCCAGCCAGTGCACCATGACTAGTATAGCAATGGTCGTGGTATGTGTTATCCTGTCTGTGGGATGGTGCATTTAAAAGATCGCTTCCTGCTAATCGAAAAGAGTGGTGAAAACGGGTTTCCTCACTCAATATCTGTGTGGTCCTTAACCATATGTCCAATGCCATATAGGCCTAACTGTAAATAAAATGTGCTGAGTGCATCGTTAAATAAAACATTTCCTTCCTTCTTTAATTATATTGCTTACTTTTGTTGCAGTATTTCGTTATTAAATCAGAACATTTCCATATTACAGTGGTTTTGTATTTATACATTATGGACCTAATTATTCATGAGGTTTTACCTTGATTCAATGTATGTTCAGTAAATGTGATAGTTAAAATAAGCAATCTGGCATTAATGTATGTTCATGTAAGATGTTAGTGTATGTTATGGTGTGGTAAATGGATGCATACATTTTTTATTCTGCAAGGCCTTAGGAAATGGCAAGGCTGGTCAGGCTTTGGCCTGATTTTAATAAATGTTTTGGGTTTTTCTTTTAAAACATACTGTATGATGTCATTAAATCTGCTTGAAATATAATATTAGTGTCATCGAAATTATGCCCCAGAATGTTGTAAAAAGCATCTTTTATTTTTCTTTAAAAGCATTCTGGGTTGGGAAAATACCACTGAACCCCCTAAGAATTGCTTTGGGATTGGAGTTTGGCATCCAAAACACTGGTATCTAAACTAGTGTTAGTGGTGGATGAGACTGGAGTTTGGCATCCAAAACACTTGTATCTAAAACTAGTGTTAGTGGTGGGTGAGGCTGGCGTTTGGCATCCAAAACACTGGTATCTAAAACTCTAGTATTAGTGGTGAGTAAGACTGGAGTTTGGCATCCAAAACACTGGTATCTAAAACTAGTGTTAGTGGTGGGTGAGGCCGTTTGGAATCCAAAACACTGGTATCTAAAACTCTAGTATTAGTGGTGAGTAAGACTGGAGTTTGGCATCCAAAACACTGGTATCTAAAACTAGTGTTAGTGGTGGGTGAGGCTGGCGTTTGGCATCCAAAACACTGGTATCTAAACCTCTAGTATTAGTGGTGGGTGAGACTGGAGTTTGGCATCCAAAACACTGGTATCTAAACCTCTAGTATTGGTGGTGGGTGAGACTGGAGTTTGGCATCCAAAACACTGGTATCTAAACCTTTAGGATTGGTGGTGGGTGAGGTTGGAGTTTGGCATTCAAAACACTGGTATCTAAAACTCTAGTGTTAGTGGTGGGTGAGACTGGAGTTTGACATCCAAAACACTGGTATCTAAAACTCTAGTATTAGTGATGGGTGAGACTGGAGTTTGGCATCCAAAACACTGGTATCTAAACCTCTAGTATTAGTGGTGGGTGAGACTGGAGTTTGGCATCCAAAACACTGGTATCTAAACCTCTAGCATTGGTGGTGGGTGAGGTTGGAGTTTGGCATCCAAAACACTGGTATCTAAACCTTTAGGATTGGTGGTGGGTGAGGTTGGAGTTTGGCATTCAAAACACTGGTATCTAAAACTCTAGTGTTAGTGGTGGGTGAGACTGGAGTTTGACATCCAAAACACTGGTATCTAAACCTCTAGTATTAGTGGTGGGTGAGACTGGAGTTTGGCATCCAAAACACTGGTATCTAAACCTCTAACATTGGTGGTGGGTGAGGTTGGAGTTTGGCATTCAAAACACTGGTATCTAAAACTCTAGTGTTAGTGGTGGGTGAGGCTGGAGTTTGACATCGAAAACACTTTTATCTAAAACTAGTGCTAGTGGTGGATGAGACTGGAGTTTGGCATCCAAAGCAATATCTAAAACTGTAGTGCTAATGGTGGGTGAGATTGGAGTTTAGCAGTTTTGATTTTGATTTAATCCTATTCATATGCTTACATTTGTTTGACACCCAATAGCCAATGTGAATTTTTATGCTGGGATTATCATTAAACATTCATTCATTCATTCATTCATTCCAAAACATTGATATCTAAAACTAGTGCTAGTGGTGGATAAAATGTGAATTTGGAGTTTGACATCCACAACACTGGTATTTAAAACTAGTGCTAGTAAAGGGTGAGACTGGAGTTTCTCAGTTTTTCATTTTAATATTATTCTAATGCTTACACCCAATATGTATGTCAAACATTCATTTGAAAACACTGGGACAGTGGTATTTAAAACTGTAGTGCTAATAGTGAGTGGGACTGGAGTTGCAAAACAGTTACACAGACTATCACTATCCTGCTTGTACTTGAATTGTGGTTCTACCTGTACATGTGTACTAAAGCCAGTGAATGATGACATGCATCTTGTTTCGACTCCATGGATCTTGTTTCGACTCCATGGACTACAGGTTTAGCAACCTTTATGATACAACAATATGAGGAGTGTTGTGTTGCTGTCTTGATGTTGAAACCATTCTTGTATAAATGTCACAAAGACTGGTCATCTTGTTTTATTATATATACTCAACCATTAGTCATGAAAAACTGGTTGGAACATAAAAAGCCAAATGGCCAACAGAACCCCTGTCTTTTTAAGTAAAAGCTAAATTCCACTCTTGCATTTGATATTTTCTGAATATTTTACAGCCAAGCACATTATTGAAAGGAATATTTGTTTAATGCCGCCTCATAACATTTTATAAGCACTATTAGGTGTGTCTAACATAGGCTACTCCTACAGAAAAACAGGAAGAGATCTTATATATTTGTATATATATACTTTTAAAAAGGCGGGACAATACAAACCATAACATTTGATGTATCAGTTGTGGAATACTGCTTGGTAGAATTAAATCCATTAAGGGTGCTGATCCTACAATTCATCCCACCTCATATGAGTGCTCTACCACCGAGCTACATCCCATCAGTTGACTACTGGGGATCATACATAACAGGTCTGTATGAACTGGATGAAAATGTATAGGTTTTTTTCGTCCCATTATATAAATGAAAACAAAAATTAGGCTTGTGCCCACCGAACTAGACTGCGCTCCCCTCCACTAGAGAATGCCCCCGACTACAGATGTTCCTACGAGTCTGCATAAGACTAGTGTAACACTGTTTGGAATATTGAAGAAACCCACAGCTACCACATAAGGTACTCTTATAATTAGCAACAAGAAAATGTCTATTATACACGTGCACAGACGGAGCAGGATGTAGCCCAGTGGTAAGGTGCTCGCCTGATGCATAGTCTGTCTAGGATAGATCCAATAGACAGTGCATCACAACTGGTATATCAAAGGCTGTGGTATGTGCTGTCCTGTCTGGAAAAGTGGCATATAAAAGATCCCTTGCTGCATTAGGAAAAATGTAGTGGGTTTCCTCTGATGACTACGTGTCAAACACTTGCCAAATGTTTGACATCCATTAGCTGATGATTAATTAATCCATGTACTCCAGTGGTGTCATCAAACAAAACAAACTTTAACATACACAGACAAAATTACAGACTGCAGCCTTTGATGAAATTGGGATCGATTCCCATCGGTGTGCCCATTGGGTTATTTCTCGCTCCAGCCAGTTCACCACAAGTTGCTGGTATATCAAAGGACGTGATACGTGTTACCCTGTCTTTGGGATGTTGCATATAAAAGATCCCTTGCTGCTAATCCAAAAGAGTAGCCCATGAAGTGGCAACAGCATGTTTCCTCTCTCAATATCTGTGTGGTCCTTAACCATATAACCGTGAATAAAATGTGTTGAGTGTGTTGTTAAATAGAACATTTCCTAACTTCCTTTGATAAAACTACATCATGTGGTGGTGGGGGAGACAACCCAAGGTGGAGTAACCATACAACAGTGACACATGATCACAGCTCATGAGAGTATTGTACCAATCTTCACAAATTCATACACAAAATGGTATAAAATGTTTTCATGTACAAATAACTGCACACTTATAAAATTAAACAATTTTGTCGTTCTGCAGTGGTTCAGGTCGATTCAGTTTGACAATGTCAACTATGCTATTCAGGATACATTTACATTTGAGGTAAGATTCATACAGGGATGGTTACTTTTGAAAAGATTCCGACGTTTTAGTTTCTATCAACTTTACAGTCCCATATAAAAACATTTGCATGTTAGTTATAGTACATCCAGGTGTTGTATACATACCCCAGTAATGTTGAGCACACATTACCAGAAAGAAGGAAGGAAATGGTTTAGTTAATGACGCACTCAACACATTTTATTTACGGTTATATGCCGTCGGACATATGGTTAAGGACCACACAGATATTGAGGGAGGAAACCCGCTGTCGCCACTTCATGGGCTACTCTTTTTTTTTTTTTTATTAGCAGCAAGGGATCTTTTATATGAACCATCCCATAGACAAGATGGCACATACCACAGCCTTTGATGTACCAGCTAGTCGTGGTGCACTGGCTGGAGCGAGAAATAGCTCAATGAGCCCACGAACGGATTGATCCCAAACCGACCACGCATCAAGCGAGCACTTTACCACTGGGCTACGTACCGCCCTTTACCAAAAAGAATACCATGATATTTGCACTTTAACAGACTTCCGATTAATTCGTCGGTAGGGACTTGTATCTGCTGGCTAAATATGAGACAGTCGTGTCTAATCTGAAGTTATGCCCCAGTTAGAATTTACCAAATGCCAGCTGTTAAAATCTGTTGTTTAATGACACCACTAGAGCACAATGATTTATTTATCGACTATTGGTTGTAAAGATTTTTGGTAATTTTGACATTATAGTCTTAGAGCGAAAACCAGCTACATTTGTTCATTAGTAGCGAGGGATCTTTTATATATACCATCCCACACAGTATAGCACATACCATGGCCTTTGTTTTGCACTGGTTGGAATGAGAAGTAGCCCAGTGGGCCCCAACATCAAGGATCGACCCCCGACTGACTGTGTATCAGTCGAGCACTTGCCACGGGGCTATTGTCCTGCCCCATCCAAATGCCAACAAGACCATCATGTTGGCTGCCGTGTACCAGGGGCATAGCGTGATATGGACCTGGGAGGGTTCGAATAGGAACCAAGTGGACCCTTTTCTATTTTGTTTTTGCACCACCAGAAACTCCAAATGTATAAACCTGTATGCTTTAGTTCTGAAAGCAGACCATTTGCTTCAGCAGGGTTGGGGTGGGTTGTGTGTATGTGTGTGTCTGAACCCCCAAACCACACCAGCCTATGCCCCTGTGTACTGTATATCAGTTAGGATCCTGGCATGTCCTGGGCTCACACCTGTTTTTATTGTCTGCACTAAATACATACAAAATAAATAAAATGCAGATATTAATATTTAAAAAACTATTTCCAGTTGTTAGTGGAGGCTACCTCAAAGAATATCTATACCAAGTTTCAGATTTGAGGAAAAGTTAACAGATAAATGACAAACAAAGCAGACAAACTCCATTAAGGAATATCATTGCAGTGCCAATAAAAAATAAATGATAATTCTAAAATACCGACCAATGACACAGGTTATAGTAAGAGTTTTTAATTATTATTATTTTATTTTTTTTTTGGGGGGGGGGGGGGGGGGGGGGGAGGAGGGAGAGAGAGACATTTGTCCAAATGACAAAATTATTGTACTGAGGTTCTAAACTATTAATAAAGTGAAAAAAGATAACAAACATGAAGAAGTTTATTTTCACAAAATTTAATTGTGGTTACTTCATTGTGTGTATGTATACAAAGTCAGGTACGAATTTGGTACCAGCAACAGTCTCTGTGTAAGAACACATACAAGCCGACATTTTCAGCACTGAATAAAACAAAAACATGTATGCCGCTGTCTACACATACACAATCACAGCAGACGCAAATAAACCATTTCATATAGGCACAGAGATGATTGTGAACACTGGCAGCCAATAAAATGCATGATTTATGAGTCAACATTATGCGAACATTTAATTTATTAATCAGTAATAAAAAGACTTTGATTTCAATAAATAAAAGCTTAGTACCAGTAATTAATAAAATGTGGAATTCAGTTAAAAGTAGAAACTATTTCAATATACTTGTAACATTCATATTTCGTTCTCTCTGTTCTGCAGTAACTGTGTTGTTTGTGGTAGAGCAATCAGAACAGGTGGTCACAGATAATAAAAAATGAATGTACAATTTTTTTTTTTTTTTTAATTACTATTAATAAATATGTAACAAACATTGCATATAAACAATTATCCTACCACACACTCTAGCAAACACAACATGGTTTAACAATTAGGCAGGAACAAATTGCATAAATAAGCCATGAGGGCTTCTTCTGTTCAGTTCTATTACGAAACACGTGCAAGTCAGGTGTTTTATATTAAAATTTTCTCACACTCACACTCAAACTCAAGTTCAGCAATTTACGGAACCAAAGCTTCCCTCGATCAGAATAGCAAATTGTTAATCTCTGACTAGTAAATATACATGAATAAATAATCTATACCGGTATTCCTTGATTAAAGCATTTATGAATAAATAAATGCATTTAAACCACAAAACAATTGTATTTAAAATGTTGGTCAATTCATATTATAATCATGACACCTGTATTTCATACATAAAATCTATATATATATATACCCCAATTTATTTACCAATCATTGTTATTTTCTTTTAGACTATTATTATTATTATTATTATTATTAAATACGACTGTATCCACCACCATCTTATATAAATATCACAGTTTTGATTAAAGGGTATGTACAACATGCAGACAAATCTCAAACGTTAATATCAGACTGATTCTAAGAAATCTAGTGTGTACCTATTTCTTAACATATACTTTCCATCCAACGAAACCCAGTATAACATGTAGATATGCACTGTACGACTGCACAGATGAGACTTATATTAACACAATTTCAACTATATTCCATATTTTAAAGTAAGTTGTTTTTAAGTATCTGTCCAGAGTTGTCTCCCTTAAGAGGATTTTTTTTTTTTTAAACTGCCATCATGCATATTGGCATGATGGATACTAAAAAACATGAGATAGTCAGAATATATTTTTGAAAATCACGTTGGAGACAGAAGGAATGAGAGAAATGCCAACATGGCAGTTTGTTGCTGGGCTGGAAACTGTGGCCCTGTCTTTGAGTCGGAGGTAAGAGATCAGGGGTCATGGCTTGTCCTCCAGCATTTTGTCTTCCATCAGGCTTGTTGTCATCACCTGGCTACTGCAGGTGCCAGGACTGCAGTTCATCAGCTCTGCAAAACACAAGCACAACCACACTGAGCAAGCAGCTACACGTACATACAACTGAGCACAAACTGAAATACAATGACCTGCGAGCTACACAAGATGATTTAGCCCAACACAAAAGTCTGCCTAGTCTTATAACACTAACCCAAAAAACAAAACAAAAACAACAATAAAAAAAAAAGACAAAAACATTCGACCACAAAAGCAAAAGAATTACTGCCTTATTTGGGCAAAAATGCAACAGGTAATAAAAGTATTGCCAATACATTTTATTTGTCGACTCTTAAAACATTTTAGTGAGGAACTTGCTTTGTTAAAAGATGTATAGCTGAACATTAATACAGCCACTGCATGTACAAATGTAGATTTGAAATATTGATTAATGCTAAACATGTTGTTGTCATGGCTACCAGTACATCAAATGAATGCATGATTTATATCTCTACCAAATTATGTACATAATTTTGAAATTAACTTTTAAATACCAGTATATAAAGGTATAAACACTATGCACACCTGACTACATGTACATCTATATCATTCAGGTAGATTCATTTTATTTGTTAGTAAATAGTAATATTTTAAACTAAACTGAAGCTGAAAGCAAAAAGCTCCGATTAACTTATTTACATGCATAAAACATGCAGTATCATGATTTACAATGGAATTTATAAAAATAAAAAATAAATTAATTTTTTTTATACATATATGTGAACAGTTGTCAGAAATGGATAATTTTCAGTTTAGAATCTAATGTCAACTTGACAGACTATACATGTATACACATGTAAACTTTATTTTAATAAAAAGAAAGATGCACATGATGTATTTCATATTTGAAGAATAACTGTGTTCTGCATTCCCATCTTGTATGAATAAATGATAAGGTATTTAATAAGTTTTATGATATAACATGACTGAGATGAAAGTGGGTTATGAAAAAAAAATCAGGAAATTTTAATATTGGTGATCGAGTGCTGAGATTAGCCTTAGGGTTATAGTGCATGACTGTCTAAAATGGCAATCTGTAATAAGAATATATGCAAGTATCAGCCGAAAGCATATTGTAAGTTTTAAACAGTGAAAAACCTGGAAACACTGTATAGATTAAAAATCTGGAATTGTGGATAGATTTGGTAAGATGTTCATCTCTGTATTACTGATCAACAAAAGGTAAATAAACCTATAAATAAAATGCAACTGTAAATGCACTTCCTTCACTTTTACCGACTTTTCAAATGTTTATACTCAATGCCACTAAATACGTATACTGTGTATGTATGTGGTAATTTATTTAAATATGAATACACTCAACAGAACTGCACAACAAAAAAAACAAAACAAAAAAAAAGAAAAAAAAAGATTACCAATACATAGATCACAGGCCTCAATATATTGCCAAACCTATTGTTGCATTTGTGCATTGGTTATATATAAGTTAAATTTCTATTTAGCATAATTATTTATGTAAAATTTATTTAATTGTTAGTCCTAGCATTGAGGTTTTTTAAAATGTATTTTCAATGATAAAACCAGGTTAGGCAAAGTTTCACTTGGCATATACATGTATCTGAACATAAGAATGACTTTTAAAACATCTATTATTCATCAACAAAACATGTTATTAATAACACTGGCCATAATTATTGCACAGGTATTTAAGAAAATATATGCTCATGTGTACATACTACTGCATAATTTATTATATACATGTTCTTAAAAATTACATGTAGCTACAAAAATAACAAATTAACTCATGCAGAAAATTCTAAAAATAAAATAATAATTAAAAAAACCTTCATGTATGGAGATGATAAATAAGAACAAAACTAATTTTATCATATAATCAATCATTGATTGACACATTAGAACTTTAAAGTTTAACAAGTCTAAACTGGCTTTATGTTGAACAGAATGGCCAGCTGTGGTGCACAGAATCACAAATGCTTGATACTGGTCTTGAAGAGGATTCAACAATGGAAAGAATCTTATGTTTGTATCAATTTATCACACTGAAGGATTTAAAAACAATTCCAAAGTAGTGAAAGATTCTACATGTACATGTATTAATTTTGTTTGCATTCCTACATTTTAAATATATTTAAATTTGGAAAGGGGTTGGGTAGGTAAGAGCAGGCATATCTGACTAAACTGCCAAACTAATGATTGAACAGATCTGTTAAAGAAAAACTATCCGGTTTATTCCCCACTTCAACACGTGCCAGTTTAGAGTGTGCACAATATGACAAAATCAGAAAATCAAAGGCAGCATTATGAATACAGTGGTACATTTCAAAGTGATAAGAGCAGAAAAAGACATAAAACATTGAAAAGCTCATTAAGGCTAGGTGGTGGTCCAACACTGCAAATCAAATCAATGGGTATTAAAATGAAGGTCTCTTTCTGCCTAGCTAATTGCATTATGCTGATTATTAACTAAAAGGTTACTTTTCAGAAGTGAAAAGGCCACTGCGCATCCTGACACAATGTATGGACTCCTAAATATGTTGCTGTCTGTTATAATTGACTGTTACTAAAGCCACATTCAGATGGTTGAGTTCTGAATACAACATGAAAACACGATCTATGCTCATTGAACAAGATGTTAAAACTGTGCTTCATGTGGTTATATGATACATACATGTAATATACTAGTAGAACCATGTTTTTTGTCAAACTGATGTAAATGAGTACAAAATGAGAGAAGAAGTTTGCTTTGTTTAATGGCACCACTAGAACACATTGATTTGTTAATCATCGGCTATTGGATGTCCAACATTTGGTAATTCTGACAAATAGTCTTACAGAGGAAACCCACTACATTTTTCCATTAGTAGCAAGGGATTTTTTATATTCTCCGTCCCACAGACAGGATAGCACATAAAACGGCCTTTGATATACCAGTCATGATGCACTGGCTGGAACTAGAAATAGCCCATTAGGCCTGCTGACAGCGTAAATATCATTTTGGAATATGAGCTCTTCCTATGTACTTATTAATGAAAGGTGAGGATAAGGCCATGGCAGCCGAAAGAAGTCTTTCAATGGAAGACAGGACATCACACAAATGACAGTCTTTGATTAAGCAGGTGTCATTTGTCAGTCTGTGTCATGCATTAAGAAAATCTTGTACAAACAGATGTACATGTAATGGATGAAAGGACAAGGCTAGACTTTTGATACATATGTATTTTGTAAATTTGCTTAAACTGAAAAATTGCCAAAATGCACCAACAATTTTTATTAATTAAGTGAGGTGCATGTACATATACATTGTAGCATCTACAAGTTTATCTAAACACAGGAAATAGTGAAAATTAGTTACTACAAATACTGAATTGAAAATTTCTAAAAAGTTAAATATATATATATATATATATATTTTTTTTTTTTTTTTTTTAACATACTACAAAAAGTTAGCTTGGCAGAACAAGACCAAATAAAACCAAATAAAAACAGGAAAAAAAGGTAACAAATTAATCAACTGAAAATAGAAGCAAATTATTTCATAAAATACTTATTCAGGCCAGCACATTTCAATGGTTTTTCAAGTGATTTTACTTAAATATCACTAAAACCTAAACTGAAGTTTTCTATGCTTTGGCAAAATCACAATGTAGTTAAGATGGAGATGGGGGGGGGGGGGGGGGGGGGGGGGGGGGGGGGAGGGGGGGGGAGGGGCACGTGCGCCATAAAAAACCTCAAATAATTTCCAATGTAAATACATTTATGTACACATGTTCATATATTGAAAGTAAAGAAGCATGTTCACGTCTGTAAAATCTAATTAAGGTTTATACTTTAGATTTGCCGGTCTAATCACATCCAATTACTAATATGGTTTGTTATTTAAATGTTCCAATGGGCAATGTTTTGTTTTGTTAGTTTTTTTTTTATTTGTGATGCATTACATGTAGCTCTTATATTAATAATAATTTTTATCTTTATGAAGACAATAAACTTTACTGAAACCCAAGCACCGTATTAAAATGCAGACAATAAAAAATATTCAACCACAGGAAAATGATACATCTTATATGTAAGTGCCCACAGTCAAGATTAATAAGATATAATGTGTTTATAAGAGCAAGCTCTTTTTATCACGCCCTGCATGTCCTTGACACAAGTGCCAAAATATCAACATGCTTTATTTGTATTGTACATGTGAGGCAGGACGTAGCCCAGTGGTAAAGTGCTCGCTTGATGCACAGTCAGTTTGGGATTAATCCCCGCTGGTGGGCCCCCATTGGGCTATTTCTTGCCCCAGTCAGTGCACCACAACTGGTATATCAATGGCTGTGGTATGTGCTATCCTGTCTGTGGGATGGCACATATTAAAGGTCCCTTGCTACTAATGGAAAAATGTAGTGGGTTTCCTCTGTAGGACTATACGTCAAAGTTATCAAATGTTTGACATCCAATAGACAATGATTACTAAATCAATGTGCTCTAGTGATATCATTAAACAAAACAGTCAGTCATATATATGAAGATTTTTCTTTTATATAGCTACATGTATAAAGCCTGCATGTACATGTTAGTACAAGTGCATGAACTGTAGCCAACATATCTTAGTGTTGATACGTGTGTGACTATAACCGGCTTTCGTACCACATTATCTTAATATCAGCTATAAAAAGAACAATGAAAGGATATAGATACATGTAATAAACAGACTAGATTTAGCACAGATAAGAGTGTGTCAAAAGTGACATTCAAATCTGACATGGATTAATAGCTGGCTACCTGGAGATTTCCTACAGATTTTGTGCGTGAAAAATGAAATAAAACTTCTGACATGAATTAATAACTGTCTACATGTATCTTTAGTGGGATTTTTGTTTTCTTGTATGAAAGATGAAATACAGACTTGGAAACAGAATTCATGTTTTACATCATTTTTAAGTACCGGTATCGTAGATGGGACATAATGGTAACAATAAACCATTTTTACAGCATCCTAGCCTGAATGTGTAAATAAATGTACAAAAAGAAGCTGGCATGCTGAGATAATAATTGGTTAGAAACCTGTAGGTATCAGGCGCCTTGCACTTAAACCCTGCAAGAACAAAATCAAACATTAACCCTGCAAAAAAGTCAAACATTAACAGTTCATACGTTTTGTTCTATTTGTATATCTGACCTGGTCATTCATTCATGCATGTACACATGTGTACATACCCTGTATATAGACACAAATCTCATAAATATTAAGGCTCAATATTGACTGGCATCAGGTCGCTCACAAGCAGTTTTTCTTTCCATGTTATTTTTTTTTAGAGTATTCTAAATACATGAATATGAATATCCGAAATATGTAAATTTCAAGAGTGACAATTATAATCATAAGCTTTTAACTGCGTTTATCACATTATTGTTGAAAAAAAGAGTTACATTATGAATCTCATAAAAAAGACTAATTTCTCAATTTTTAATATTTGCTCCCAGATTAAAATCTAAGAAGCATGCAAGACTGCTTCTCAATCCTCAAAATGAATTTTGAAACTTGATAAAATATGGATGCATACGGAAATATTAAATATACAGGTACATGTATGTGCTTGTGTACCTCGTACGTACAGGTAACAGTAAATTTTATTGTGATCAAAACTTGTCTTAAGCAGGCACTGAGAGAGCAACAAAACTTGATTTCACAAAACAGGTTATTACTAAAAGCTGAAATCGTGCCTGAAATACAAACAGAACTAAATGTTTTGACAAACTAATCTGTTTCGCCATCAAGTAATACTGAAATTCTTAAAATAGATCATATTCTTTAATTATTTAGTAACCATGCAACACACAGGCAGCATGTATTTTTTTATAAAATAACTTAATTTTGCTGACATTAAAATTGATCAAATGATGTGGCTAAGCAAGTAAAAATCAATTGGATTTATTTTTAAACCTATCTAAATAGATAATAGTACAGATTACTTTAGAAATAATTGAACAAACATACTGTTCAGTATTGTACTGCAATTTATGATGGACGTTTCATATATTGCTAAACAGTGCTAAAACATTAAACATTATAAAATTATATACTTTGCCACCATCCACAATATATTTTGTAATAATTTGTATGTACATGTATTCACATTATAAGGTGAGGGATGGGCAGTTTACATAAGCCTCCTAGAATGTTTTTTAAAGATTAATATAAATTTGTTCCATTTTAAGGTCTAAGGCACCACTAACTCTGCTCAAACTGCAGCCAAATGTTAAACAACCCTATATCCTACATATTATATATACTGGTGTAGGAAGGTGCCTAAATGTGGGGGCACACACACACACACACACAAATACATGTAAAAATATATAAAAACCATCGCTGCTGCTGCTACATGGGGGGGGGGGGGGGGGGGGCGCGGCGGCACATGCCTCCTGCTTTCTACACCAGCAATATACTAGCTGTAACCTATGCCCAGCATGGGAAAGTTTAGATGGGGATGTTGTGTCCTTACATAAGGGCCAGGCTTTCCCTCCAAAACATGTTCACTGCATGTGTATAGTCAGCTGTCAAGTAATCACAAAGACGACCATGCCCTTCAAGGCTTTCATTATGGAATTCATCTTTGTACGCAATAGTTAGCACTTCGTGTTTACTTTCAAGAGAAGTGATCACAAGCATCAATGGTAATTTAAAAAAGGCAGGATACCAATCATGAGTTCCTGGTTGGGATGGGATTTAACCTTCTGAGTACTGCAGTCGAGATATCTCGCCCGACGTCACGTCAGTCGACATACTGTACACTGTATACAGTGCATTCCCCAATTCATATTTCCCGCCGTTTTGCACATGACACTCACCAGAAACGGAAATATAATAAAGAAAAAAGATTTTTTTTCAAAATGATGGCTTTTGTTTCGATTTCGGTTTTCGGCAAGTATTTTCGCTTGAAAACAATTGCGGCATGTCGTGGTCATTTTCAGGGATCGATAGCTGATTGTGACAGCTAATTTGATAATAAATTTGATCGTTTTACCAACAACGGAAATTACCAAATATTGCAATATGAATCGTAGTTCGGGTTTAAAAAAAATTCTGGTCAGAAAACCACTGTTATCGGGAATAATGGACATAAATACTGGACAGCTGGCCACAAATGCCCGTAAGTAGACGCAACTTTTTCGATTTTTTGCCTAATTTTAATCACCATTAGCCGATCTAAAATAATAAAAATTACAAAAAAGACACGAAAATAATACTTACCGATTCATATATGAACTTTATTTCATGTATTTATAAAACATTTAAGTGAATATATGTGAGTAAAAATTATAAACTTGTACCCACTCGACGTGGTTTTTGTTAAAAATTAATCCAGTAGTCTAAAGGTTAAAAACAACTGAAAACAATTGATGGCCCACTGGACATCAAGTGAATGAATGAAGGTTTAACGACACCCCAGCATGAAAAATACATCGGCTATTGGGTGTCGAACTATGGTAATGCAAACAAATAAGGTGATGATCAACATCAATATAAAAATTCAAGATTTAAATAAAAACAGTGTAAAGAACTGTGCAAAAGCGAATGCTCTACATCTGAGCAACAAATATATCCAACACCCAATAAAAAGAAACTGGGAGATAAATCATGTTCCTCTTTAAAAAGGATATATGTACAATGTTCACATTTTAACACGTGTATAGAAATTGTCACCACTACACTGAGGACAGATGACACTTGACATTTCCAGAGTTAGCATTGCTTTGTCTCTTAATTCGATATATCCAGAGGACTTGCAAGCTGCATAC
Source organism: Gigantopelta aegis (assembly GCF_016097555.1). Lineage (NCBI taxonomy): Eukaryota > Metazoa > Mollusca > Gastropoda > Neomphalida > Peltospiridae > Gigantopelta > Gigantopelta aegis. The sequence continues at coordinate 44,002,097 of NC_054701.1, forward strand.
TGATCATCAGGAGACATCCTGCAGTGAAAACTGTCTGGCTGATACAGCAGAGAATACACATGTACTCGTAAATTATGTAATTATTAACATTATAGTCATGGACAAAACAAAGGCTATGCAGTTACAGTTAGGAGTCAGTGGGGAAAAAAATAAGGTTTTGTTTTGAACTACATTTGTTTATTATATGGTAAATGTTATTAATATTTTGGAAGCAAAAAACATTGAAAAAGAATTAAAATGGCTAAACTAGTAAAGTGGGGTTAAAAGTGCTGAAACTAGAAGAATGGGGTTAATTATCATTTTCCATTTGGTGATGAACCAAGATTTCGGGGAACAATATTTCAAAATCTTAGGTAACTGAAGTCAGTTTGTGTGATTTTCACCTACATGTAGGTAACTGAAAGTGTGTTTATGTTAGTTACATCTATGTAATTAGTGAGTTTACAACCTAATCTAACATACTTGTATGTGTAAGTCAGTTCTGTGTCACACAGACATAAACTGCAGATGTATATTAAACATATTGATTATATAATGAAATAGTATTTTGCTACTGGTCCACTAATTTGCTGCTTATCTAATGTTCAAAAAGTCAGTCTTGAACATTTCTGGAATAGTTTGCAACTTGTAAAATGTAAAGAAATTCAAAGCGACTGGCAGTTTTCATGAAATATATGTAATGTGCCTTGGGATTTAGATGTATGATGGGAGATACATTTTTGTACATGTATGTAACCAGGTACTGACTTCTTCTTTCAGCATTAAACCATATTATTACCAACATTGCTTATTTACTCGTGTTTAATGTGGGTCAATATACAAATATATGCATTTAGTGCATGCCATGTCCCCTCCCCTTCCCACTTACTACCACAAACACTTTTTAAAAAATTAAAAAATCAATAAAATTCTTTTGATGTTGTTGATAATAGTGTACCCGGTAAAGTAACACTGATGTATGCAAAATTACCTGTTAATTAATACTATTTATTAGTACTGGCAATCAGTTGGAATTTTATCATCAATTGTTGGTTTTCACCAACTGGTCAACTTTGATTATAAAGGAAGTGGTTTATTTAACGACAACTTTGATTATAAAGGAAGTGGTTTATTTAACGACAACTTTGATTATAAATACAATTAATTGGAATTTATCCTGTAACCACCGTTTCGATTGACAGAATACGATGACAGATAAAGCACTCATGTGATGTCACACACATAGCCTACATTACAAAATTTCTGATTTGACCTCTAGGTCATTGTACAATATGGCTGAAATAACAGAAATAATAGCTTTTCCCCTATTTTTATGGTATGCAGGATAAAGATAATAACTAGTTAATGATGTCAGATATCTGCTTTATCCTGTTCAGATCGAATGAGAAACTCCACTCAGCAATGCGGAATATCCCATTCTTACCATCACAGGATAAAGCGGATATCAGACGTCATTAACTAGTTATTCTCTATATATATTATATGAACTTAGGATTGATTTGAAGTATTATAACTGTGCACCTACATGTATATGTAGCAGATAAAGTTTGTTTTGTTTAATAACACCACTAGAGCACATTCATTAATTAATCATCAGCTATGGGATGTCAAACATTGGGTAATTCTGACACATAGTCATCAGAGGAAACCTGCTACAAAATTTTCCCTAATGCAGAAAAGGATCTTTTATATGCACTTTCCCACATACAGGAAAGCACATGCCATAGCCTTTGTCCAGTTGTGGTGCACTGGTTGGAATGAGAAAAAAAACAATCAGTTCAATAGATCCACTGAGGTGGTTCGATCCTGCGACACAAGCACCTCAAGCAAACACATGTAGTACATGTAAGTTAAAATGTTCCCTTTCTTCTTTTAAATGGTATAGGCCAACATGTAGTTGCATGGCTTTGTCTTGTTTAAAAAAAAAAAGATAAACCATGTGACAAGAAAACATGTTACCTGCATGCTCTCTACTTAAGTTTGTTAATAATCTATATTTATTATTAACTGATCAATATTACAGAAATTCATAGAATATCTGAGAGAAAGCAAGTACAAGTAACAGTCTCGTTTATCAATACAATGTACATTTTCAAAATGTTGATTAGCAACATTTCTATTCAATAGAAAATCGATTAGCATCTAATAGTTGTCTAATGTTTTAAAACTGTGTAGCATTTTCTGAAACTTGCTTAGCAAATTGTGACATGATACTGAACAAAATGTTCCCTGTCAGAGCCATTCCATAAATTGTTTGTTACATGCAGGGTGGGAGTGGAAGGAACTAAATGTTTGTCTCAGACTGTATATTCTACATAATTATTTTTATGCATGGTTGGGATTTATATATTTTTAATCATGCATTGTGGGAAGTACTACCCCATATGCTGGATACACTTGATTTGTTTTCCGTGGGCAGGTATTTTCAAAAATCACTATTTAATGCTTAAAAATTCAGACTTGTGTAACCAACCTATTATGGAAGTTCAAAATTTATCAAATGTGCGCATGCGCACACACACAAACACACAAAAACACACAAACACATTCACTCACATCACACACTGAGGTAGAGAGACCGAATTGCAGCAAACAGAGGGAGAAAGAAAAAAGAAAAAAAAGAGAGAGAGATAAGAACGGGAAAGGAACAGGAAGAAAGGGAGAGAGAGACAGATATAGAAAAGGGGAGGAGAGGCAGAGGAGAACAGAGAGAGACTGAGCCCCATAAAGATAGATGTACACAGAGACTGCATGCTGGCAATCCACTGTAAAGGAATAGGGTTATTCAACTGTATTTGGTATGCAATATATGTGATATAACAATAAAACCATGCAGTGTTCGAGATTAATGGTATCCTGATATCCCGGGGATACCAGAATTTAATTTTGGATACCAGACTTCAAGAACCCAGTATCCCACCGGGATATAATGGGTTTTTTTTAATCCTGCGTTATTATTTTTCACTAAACAATGAAAGTCGTCATTTAAGTAACAGTATTTTCGAGCTCATACCCAGTCTAATGCTATGCCATAACAATATCTCTCCCAACTCATACCCAGTCTAATTCTACACTGGAGAAATAGCGGAGTAGCAATAGACTGGGAACCACTAAGTTGCTATTGTTTTTGTTGGATGTTTCCTCCATTCAAATTTTATTTGAGATATTGATTCCACATCTGCAGAAAATTGATGCAGGTAGGATTATCATTAATAATGTTAGAACACTTATAAATTACTGCTAAATATTAATTTATGTTAGTAATATTAAAAAATCGATTCCGTTAGATTGCAAATTTCACAAATTCCACAACTGCAGTGTTGCAATAGACTGGGAACGAGAACAGTGTCCAAGTTTGTTACGATGTTATTTATAAATTTCATTTAAGTGGGATACTAAATTTTCAGGTGGGATACCAGATTTTTAAATGTTAGTATCCAACTGGGATACTGCCCCAATTTTTTTTATCTCAAACACTGCCATGTTGCTAATTTTATGTTGGAAGGGGCTATCCGTAAAGTATGTACATAGGTAAATATCTTCTACATAAAAATGTTCAAGCTCATTTGTACATGAACATAAACATGTAATGTATTTCAGTATGTTGTAAACATTACATGTAGTGAAAACAAAGCATTTAGCTTTTACATGTATTAGTGTTATGTACTCTTTATCAAATATTAATACTTCAGCCTTAGAACATTCTTTGAGTGAGAAAAGAAATAATGTGACGAACGGCAGCCATAACAATTTGATCACTTCATGACAAAAAGAAATATGTTTTGTTCATTGAAGCAATCGAACCAACACACAAATCCCATAAGTTTTATTCATTCATGCAGTCAACCTAAGACTATGTACACTGTTAATGCCAAGAAATGCTGATGAGAGATTTAATGGAAAAAAAAAAGGTTTAAAGCCATAATGATAGGTACATGTATCTAAATCTTTTAAATACATCTATAAGTTATATAACGCTGCCTACTGAACTGTAACTTGTACAACAATAGATACACAATATAACGCTATCGTTTTCAGAATCCACTAAAACTACAACAAGGTCTAAAACAGAAAACAATCCTATAGTTTTGCACTTACATGTATATGTAGAATGTATATATGGAAAAAGAACCACAACACTTATTAACTACAAGTATGTCATGTATGCATACAATCACTTACATGTACATGTGTATATATGGAAAAAGAACCACAACACTTATTAACTACATGTATGTCATGTATGCATACAATCACTTACATGTACATGTGTATATATGGAAAAAGAACCACAACACTTATTAACTACATGTATGTCATGTATGCATACAATCACTTACGTGTACATGTGTATATGTTAACACATTTTTTACCATTTGTTTTCTGAACCATCTCAAATGTAAACTTTCAAAACAAATATTACATACATGATCCAGGCACTAATCTAGTTATGAATGGCATTTTTTTAATGTGGCCAAATGTTGGTCAAAGTCGCCAAATTGTTATGTTAGCAGTAGTGAGAAGTCAAAGTCAATAATACTTAGGATGTAATCTGATTTAAAAAAAACAAAAAACACATAATAGACATCAAGCCACCGACTTGTGTACTGCCACATTTTAAAACGCTCATGTTTCAGTCATATGTATATTTCATTTTATCTTTGTATATATGGCCAGGCTAGTTACATGTAGTCCTTTGTTTTACTAAATTGGATATCAATACATGTCAATCTGTTTGCAGTCATGGGTCAAGCTTTTATCAGTTCTATGCTGGCTTTATTTGACTAATGCCAGAAAATATTGATTATTATTTTAACTTTAATATGACGACTCGCTAAGTATTAGTTACTAAACACTATCAGATTTTTAATATTCAAGTATTCTGCTTAAATTTTATTTCCGAAAGTAGTAGTACTTGATAACAAAATATTATGACTGGGATTGAGTGTACAATTCGGAATCTTTCTCAGTGATTGTGCAACATGATGAAACATTATGATAACATCCCGAAAAACCATTATTCTCTCTTTGCCAATATAAATTTTTATCAACTACTGGCCTTTCTTCTTGGAAAAGAAGTCACTTCTCCTTTTTCAATCCTAGATTAATGCCTGCATGAACATGATAATGAAAAATATATATACAATAACAAAAAATACAAATGTCAAATTAAAAAACTTTCTAATTTAAACAAAAATACATGAACACAATAATGAAAAAAGAAACTTGATAACAGATAAAAAGAGGTACATTATAAACTCTGAAAAAGAATTAATAGAACACATTAATGGAAAACACAGAACTAAAGCCAGCACAATAAATACTGCATTACAACTGTTAGTATAATCCAAAAATGATAACTCTGAAGGGAGGATAAAGGCTAGAATGAAAACTAAATAACTCATTAACTGTAATAATTTTGATCCCTTCAGCCCATCCACTCCAGTCTGTATGTGATCATTTCTGAAACAGTTGTAAGTAAAAACACAGGCAAACGTCACACTAATAATGACAACATGAACTGTAGGTTCTCCCTGTAGAAGAGTATGCTAGACAGTTTTAGATAGAAGTGGCTGGCTGCAGAGTTCGTATGCTACGTTCACTATAAAGAAGGGTATTAGAGGGTTTAGTCTACCCCAACACTACCTGTCATACCTCAGAATGGTGGACTTCCTTGTCATTTCTCTTTTTAATGGTGATTGTTTTTAATTGTTTTTTAAAACATTTTTTGTGGGGGGCCAGGGAAATTGTTGAAAAACTATAGAATTTGTTCCGTATTTTTAGAAACATTACATGTATCTGAGCCCATTTGTTTCACAGATGATTTTTTCTCTCAATAAAACCTAATGTATTCAAAACAAAATGAGTTCATAAATATTCTCATTTTCTTTTATACATCATAGGAATACATTCTTTGGTATGACAAGGCAACAGCAGTGTTCACAGATATTTGTACATTTTAAAATCACACCCAAGCAGAGTTTGTTTGTTGTATTAATTATTAACTATTATACATGCCTTTTTTGAATGACAAATCTTTGTGAACACTGGTGTTGGCTTTTTCAGGTTAAATAGGTTACCCAATGATATGATGCCCATACCCAAGATGAAAGTCATTACATGCCTCAGTATGTACCGACTTACCCAGTTAAGCAGCCACAACCATCCCTACTGTTTTAATAGTCCCGATCTCGCCTGAAGTTTTGGTAATATCTCCTGTTTTGACCATACTCTTCCGAGGGAGTGTGGTGACTTACTTTGGATGTCATTTTACTACGGCCAGGTCTTCGTGACGTCATGTTCCGTCGTTCCCGGTCAAACTCTAGATCCTCCAGTCGTTGAGTCAGAGCCAGTTTCTGCTGAATTGCCATTCGTAAGAGAGAGTTCAGTGTTTTCTTCTCTTCCTCAGCTGCAGCCAACTGACGCTGCTGCTCATCCAACTGGGTAACGTACTCGTCGCAGCGCTGTGCAAACATTGCACGCAGTGAGGCAAACGTTGCAGCATCTTCTTTCAGAGCTTTGAGTTCGTTCCTCAATTTCATCATCGTCTCTGTTACAATAACCTTCTCATTCTCATACTTCTGTTTGAGGTTGGCGAGGGCCACTTCAGCAGTAGATTTGTTCGCTTTGAGAACACTTCGCAAGGTAGCGATCTGCTCCCGTTTGGTCGAAAGCATGGCCTTCAGTTTGAGAACCTGTTCCTGCAGTTCCTGAGAATCAACAGTCTCACTTACATTGTTCTGCTTCTGCTTGGAGAGCTCTATCAGGTGGTCGACGGCCCGTTTGAGGTACTTCACCTGATCACCAATAGTTTCAGACAGTTTATCACAAGACGTGGGATCGCCCTTGGAGTCACCATTCACCATAGCACCCTTATCCTTTGATTTTTTGGTCTTTTTACCCGAAACTTTTGATTTGGCAGAGTCTTTGATAGATTTAATGTCTTCTTCATGTCCATTTTGAATAACATTCTCCTCACCATCTCCTGAAACCTTGTCTTCTGGCTCCTCGCTGCTTTCCTTGCTAGAACTTTTAGATGTGAGTGCCTTAGCATGTTCAAGCATGACTCGACTGGGCGTCTCATTGGTGAACTCACAGACAAGGTGATAGAGTTGGGCCAGCTCCTCGGTTACCTTGATCAACTCATCCTGTGTACTGTTCATTCTGCCATGGGCATCTCCTGCAATCTGGGTCATCACCTATTTGGACACAAACACAAATAATTTTTTTTTTAATGCACTTTAATAACTTTTTTAATTACACATTGACAAATATTTAAATTACAAAATTTGAACACGGTTGAAATAAAATCAACAGCTTCTTTTTATGTTACATAAATTGTAAATCAGAAATTATTTCATTTTTTATTGTTAAGACTAGTCTTTATAAAATGGTTAGGCTGTTATCCCATAAACAATTGCAAATCAGTGCAAGGGTACAAAACAATATGATTCTTATATATATATATATATATATAAATATAAATATAAATAAAAGGTTTTCCCTAGCTTGTTTTAGCATGGTGCAGCACCATGCCTCAGTAGTCTAGCACCATCTTGCCTCAATCAGCGCCATGCTGCTCTGAGATTAAACAAGCCTTTTTCAATAATTAATTCTAAAATTGCCTTTATAAAACACCCAAAAAGATATTATTAATTAATAAAATATGCCTTTTATATCTTTTGCCATTCATTTATTAAAGCAAGCACATAAATTACATTAATGTTTATTTTAAAAAAAATTATAATAATTTTTTTTAATGAAACTTCCGCCCCGAAAATGGTGAAAATGCCACAAAAGTGTTTGGTCTACCATGCCTTGCCTAATTTCTAGGGAAATCACTAATATATATACAATGATACAATAGATAGATAGATACAATGTATATAATTGTGCAGAGATACACATTTTATACTTAGCTAACCTATTTTGCCTAAATGATTCTTAAAATTTGAGGTTTTTTTTTTTTACATCTGGCTAACATATTTTGTTAAAATTATTCTAAAATGATACTAAGAATTAAAAATAACCCCAAAAAACCTGGCACAATTAAAAAGTATATCCTGGGCAAAATCTTAAATACGTATGTAGACCAACCTTCAAGTCTTAAATATGTATGTAGACCAACCTTCAAATCCTTTTCTATGTCCTTGATGGCCTCCTCGTATTGCTGACACTTAATGCTGAAGTCTTGCAGGGCCTCTTCCACCGCAGGATCCCCATGACTCCTGCCTTGAAGTCGGCCAATCTCAGCCTGCAGACTGGTAATCTCTTTCAGGGCAGTCGTGTATTTCTGTTCATTGGTGGACAGATTCCTCCTGAGCTGTAGCAAAGCTCTCTTGTCTTGATCAGTTTCATTTTCTATCTGTTCATCCAGCAAAGCATCCTGTCCAGCACTGGATTCATCCTGATTAAGTTCAGCATCATTGATGTTGGCTATAGAACTGATGTGTGCCTTCAGCTGGTCGGCACGTAACTTCTGTTCCACCAAGTCCTTCTGAGTCTCTTCTATGAGATTCTGTGCTTCATCTAGAGCTTTCTGCAATTCACTCTTTTCTGATTCACTCTGTTCCAGGAGCTGTTCCAGTTTCCGGACCTCCGTCACCTGAATCTCACTGAGGAGGTCATTGACCATGCTAGGTCTCACTTTAGATGGAGGTGTCTGACTGTCATGTTTTGTGAAGTCTGCTTCAATCCTCTTGAGGGCTGGATGATCATGAACATCACCATCTTCTTCCGCTCCACTGTCCTGAGATTCGTGACTGTTCCCGATGTTCAATCCTTCACTTAAACCACTGAAATGAGCCAAGTTGCTGAGGTTGAACATAGACTCCTGTGTTAATCTCTGGTCCAGCTCCTTCTTCAGGGCATGTTTTTGTTCACGCTCTTGCTGCAGGGCATATATTGTATCCTCGAGTGTCTTTTCCGTGATTTTCCTAAGATTCAGAGACTCATCATACTGCATGTTGAGATCCTCTGTTTCCTCCTGCAGTCGTTTCACCTCATGCTTCATTGCCTCAAACTCCACCTGCGCCTGCTTCAGCTGCGAGACCTGCTTCTGTAGACTGATATTCTCGTCCTCCAGCTCAGCGTAGTCAGTCAGGTTCCTGTTCTCGCGAATCTTGTATTCCTTGATCTCGTGCTTCAACTGTTGGCGCTGAGCCTGACAGGAGTCCAGGTTCTGAACCAGTTCACTTACGTACTGGCTGTGGTGAGCATTTTCAGACGTCAGCCTGTCCAGTTCTTGTTTGGTGGCCTTGAGTTCTGCTTCCAGGTCACTGATAGAGGCCCGGTACCCTTCTTCTCTCGATATGGTCTCCTGAAGAAACGCCTCCTCATTGTGAATCCCACTTTGGTTTACTCTCTTGTAGGTGATTTGATGTTTGTTCAAAGCCTGAAATGGTAAGTAAAGAAAAAACATTTAAGTACATGAGTGTATTTGATGGACAAATAATGGTAAAACATTTTGACACAGATTTTGTACTACCGGAACTCCATTAGTCAAGTCTGCTAAAGAGATCATCTTTATTAAGTAGTCTTCAACTTTAAAATTAAGAAAATAAATGAAAAGAATATTTTAATGTCACCCCAGCACATCTAAAACTGGCTACACTTGGTTGTAAAAGAATGTGAAAACACTCATACATGTATATTCTGCTACAAGAGCATCAAGAGATCTTTAATTTGCTCTTTACCACAGACAGGACAGCACATACCACAGCCTTTGATGTACCAGTCATGTGGAATTAGTTGGGATGACAGAAAAAGAACAAACTGAATGAATGAATGTTTAACATTCCAACACAAAAATACACACCAACTATTGGATGATTGTTGATATAACCTTCAGTAATATTATATACTGATGGAAGGAAATAAGGGAACACATTGAATTGTAGACCAAATTCAATTCACTACCAGCATAGTAATGGCTGTATTTCACACCAAGTTGTAATGAGGGATTGAATGTCTGTAGTGTTGAATGTGCTGCCTATATGTTCCCAGCCAGCTTCTGACAATATCAACTGATTTTTGATGCAGTCATTATTTCTTGTTGCTATCTGTGTGATCCTTTATTTCTTTCCATCAGTATATATAAAGCAGCAATCATCAGCAAGGTAAAAGAAAAGAAAGAAATGTTTTATTTAACGATGCACTCAACACATTTTATTTACGGTTATGTGGCGTCAGAAATATGGTTAAGGACCACACAGAGTTTGAGAGGAAACCCGCTGTCGCCACTTCATGGGCTACTCTTTTTAATTAACAGCAAGGGATCTTTTATATGCACCATCCCACAGACAGGATAACACATACCATGGCGTTTGATATACCAGTCGTGGTGCACTGGCTGGAGCGAAAAATAGCCCAATAGGCCCACCGAATGGGATCGATCCCAGACTGACCCCACATCAAGCGAGAGCTGTACCACTGAGCTACATCCCGCCCTCATGTCTAGAGAAAGAAGGAAATGTTTTATTTAACGATGCACTCAACACATTTTATTTACGGTTATATGGTGTCAGACATATGGTTAAGGACCACACAGATTTTGAAGGAGGAAACCCGCTGTCGCCACTACATGGGCTACTCTTCCAATTAGCAGCAAGGGATCTTTTATTTGCGCTTCCCACAGGCAGGATAGCACAAACCATGGCCTTTGTTGAACCAGTTATGGATCACTGGTCAGTGCAAGTGGTTTACACCTACCCATTGAGCCTTGCGGAGCACTCACTCAGGGTTTGGAGTCAGTATCTGGATTAAAAATCCCATGCCTCGACTGGGATCCGAACCCATTACCTACCAGCCTGTAGACCGATGGCCTGCCACGACGCCACCGAGGCCGGTTCATGTCTAGAGAATACAGCCTCTAAAAGATTCTAGCATATGACGGATCATCTGAGTTTTTCTCTAATGTGTAATAATATATGAATATGTGAATATTAATAATTCTGAAAGGTTTTTGCCAAAGGCTCACCTACATGTATGGCAATTTTAAGCCTGCCTATAGCAATTGTAAACCAGTAATTTTTACAAAAAATTGTCTCTTCAACTGACAGTAATAATGTTTTAACCAGCAGCAGAAAACTGCTACCACTAAAGCCGCTGACCTACATCTACAGCAATTTATATACTATAGCAGTTACCACAATTGAAGTTGACTGCACAATATAGAATGTACACAGAGATCTGTTTATGTTATTCCAATGTGCAGATATAATGTCACATTCTACAAACATGTCTGGTTAATATATACTGAACCCCAAAAAGAAGGAAGGAAATGTTTTATTTAACGATGCACTCAACACATTTTATTTACGGTTATATAGTTACGGACAACACAGATATTGAGAGAGAAAACCTGCTGTCGTCACTTCAAGGGCTACTTTTTTTATTTGCAGCAAGGGATATTTTATATGCACATCCCACAGACAAGGTAGTACATACCACAGCCTTTGATATGCCAGTCGTGGTGCACTGGCTGGAGCGAGGAACCCTTAAAGAAACGTAAATATAATTTTCAGCTGTAGTAATACTAGTATTAAAGGTTGTGTTTTATGAAGTGATCAACACATCTTGTGATACTGGAGAATTACAGGGTTGATATACAGTGTATCATTTCACAATTGATTGGGGGTTTCTAATCTCAAAACCCTATAGTCCATCACATCATTTTATAAATACGTTTTTTTTGTAAATAATTTCAGTTTGATTTGACATAAAAAAAAGTGAAAGTGTTTTGGAAGTAACAAAACAATACTATTTTTGTATGCAATTTATAAATTAATTGGCTCAGAAATAAATAACTTGTAGTAAATGTCATAGCATGACTAAAAGGTGTTCCTTGTGAGACGGACTATAGTCTGATTATAAACTAAATGTAACGGTTTTTTTTGGTATTCAGTATAGTGGTTTTTGTATGCAATTAACCGATGTTTGTCTTTATAAAGCTATTCAAATATGCAACATAATTTGTATTGATTTAATGCTAAATGGTTCTGTGCCGCCAAATAATATGCAAATAACTGATTTATGCTATAAAACGATATGCAATAACGTGGATTTGACTGTATATACATGCAGTGATACATGCCAGGCTTGTCATTACGCAAAATTTAAAAACTATTGGTAAATTTTATTTTAATTTGGTGAAATAATTCTCATAGTGAAACTTTTTTTTTAAATGTTTTTTTTTAAACTTGAAAATCTGACATGTTCTGCTAACCTACAGCTAGACCTATATATACACAATTAAATTACTATTTCCTGGTTCAGATAGTCTGAATTTCTTTTTATGTTTAGAAAAGTATTACAGTTAAAAATACACCCACATTTTTTCTTTTCACCGTCATTTCCTGATAAATAATGGTGCATATATGTATGTACATAAAGCACATTTTTCTCTTCAAAGAAACGAAGGGAAACCCTACTGAATGTTTCAGCAATGTTTGTTACAAAACCTTGAATGTAATAATATGAAACAAACTAGGAATAAACTTAATGCACTTTCTTGTTTTTGTACAAATTTAAGACAGTAGTACAATACATGTATATTGCACAGTGTGTGCTGTTAATCACACACACACACACACACACACACACACCCCTCATCTAGAATATTTTAGGTGAGCTACAAATGAATCACCGTGAAATAATATTACTGATATATTTCATTTGAAACTTCATGTGATTGCTAGCCTAACATAATTTCAGAAGAGTAAATCTTCAGGTCACCTGGACTTTCCTCACGGAAAGAAAAGAAAGAAAGAAAGAAGTGTTTTATTTAACCACAAAGTCAACACATTTAAATTATGGTTACATTGTGTCAGACATATGGTTAAGGATCACAGAGATAATTAGAGAGTAAACCTGCTGTCCCCACTCAATGGACTACTCTTTTTGATTAATTAGCACAAAGGGATCTTTTTTATGCACTATCTCACAGACAGGATAGTATATACCATGGCCAATAGTACACCAGTTGTGAAGCACTGGCTGGAACGAGAAATAGTCCAATGGGCCCACCAATGGGGATCGATCCTAGACTGACTGCACATCAAGCAAATGCTTTATCACTGGGATACATCCTGCCCCATAGCTGATTGTAGCACTATTCATACTTTTCTTAGTGGATATGGGCTGGCATATTAACGTGTGCACCTCTTTGTATTATACACTGTGGTATAACATTTTAAATGTTGTTCGGTGTGTGATCAGTGCACAGCTGGTATACCACAGGCCAACACCACGAGATACAGGGCTAAATATGTGCCCTGATTATTCACTCAGCCAAAGAGATGAGTGTACTTGTCAATATGAGTCAGCTCATGTACACACAATGTACCTTGCAATAAGTTCACTGTTAGGGCTGTTCCAGAACTGATCACAGGGTAGGTGGGTGGATGTAAAAGGTAGGGAATTTTTTTTTTAATGTATACCAACACCCACAGATTAAAATTTTATTTAAACCATGTATGCAACTGCAAAAATAACCCTGTTAAATGCATAATATACATACATGTGTATATGTATTGAGCATGTGTAATTATTACAGGAGTTCCCCCTCCCCATGTAATCAATTTTGGATCATCCCTAATAAAAACACCTTCGCCATACATTCTGCCTAAAATGCCACAAGTGTTTACAGCTACAGACCTTCACAGCCGAAGATGACTTGCACAGGTTGTCTAATAATAAAAATGGGTAAATATTGATTCTATGAATAGGCAAGCCTAGCTGGAGCTGTGCCGTGTTTTGATCAATGATCGCATAATTACATCTGTGGCTGAATATAGCAGTATTGACATGTACTGTATGCAGTGCCCAGCTGAGGATTAAGATGACTGAAATCTTTGCATTTCAAATCACATCTTTAAACAGTCTGACAATATTATTGTATTGTTATGCTTTGTAAACAAAACTAATGTTACGGATTAATATTTTTGTTTATTTCAAACAGTATTACATGCACTGATTGTAATTATAAAAATAGCCTTTCAGTCATAAAGTTACACTTACATATGAATGTGCAAAAGTAACTACCAAATTCACAATTACGAGTCAAGAAAATCAAGCTTCAAGGGTTGATTTTCTTGATGATCAAGTGTCAAAAAAAAAAAAATCTACAAAAGGATGAGTAGCAGAAATAGTTTCTAGTTTAATTGGTCTTATTTTAGTATAATTATTATAAAATTCACTGAATTTGATTTTGTAAACCGTGACATTGCACCTTCTCAGCTGATGTAATTTAATATTACTTCACGAGAACGAATGCATGCAGTTACATATTATGTGATGTCACGTACTGCAGAAAGTGGCAACAGTAGTTTACCTCCTAAAACAACGATAAATAAAATAAAGTTTGTTATGTTTAACGACACCACCACAGCACATTGATATCATCAGCTATTGGATATTAAACATATGGTAATTTTAACACAGTCATAGAGAGGAAACCCGCTACATTTTTCCATTAGTAGCAAGGAATCTTTTATATGCACCATCCCACAGACAGGATAGCACATACCATGACCTTTGATATACTAGTCGTGGTGCACTGGCTGGATTAGAAATAGTCCAATGGGTCCATCGATGGGGATCGATCCTAGACCGACCACGCATCAGGTGATGCTATGTACTGCACTGCTTACAGAGTGAGGTAATCAAAAGGAGGCAATGCAAGTCTATCTCCTAAACGATGAGATCAATTAACCAATGAGAAGGGTGCATTACTTAATACCATCAACGGATGCTTGCAACATGTTTTTTTATTTTTTTGCATAGATTTGTGAAACCTATGTACAATGCAGTACCAGTTAATTGAACAAGAACAGTATGAGTTAAGTTTTGAAACAACTTTCTTATTAATACAGTTGACCTATTAAACAGGTTGGACTGTAAATGTACTTTCACTTTTAACAGAACATGATATGCACCGACTGGAAGTACTGTTTGGTTTGATAAATGATACAGGTATGACCAATTCCCACGTCAACATCTACTCCAACCAGTGTTCCATGATAAGTGTAAGTGCCCTCCTGTCTGTGGGAAAGTCATTCTAAATCACTGTTATTCAAAATGTACATGTAGCATAATCAATTAAGATTGCATTTTAGTATAAAAATATAATTAACACTTCCACGACATGAAAACGTCAAGTTAAACGTATTAAGATATAACTCGACACAGTGGGTTATAAGAGGTACAGATATATTGCATGTTACAAAAGGTGGATGATTGTGGGATGAAAAAAAGGGACATAAAAATGCCAATGCTAACTTATTAAGACATACTCAATGTAGCCACTAAGCCAGTCAAAAGAGGTAAAAATAACTTTCTATTGGATGTTCCCATGAAACTTGAAAAATAAAAAAATAAAGAGAGAAAAAAAAAGAAATGAGAAGAAAAGCAATAGTTGTGATTCCTACTCACAGGCATACATTATCCTTTTGTATGATCATAAAAGTTTAAATAATTTTGTGAGACGCTTAACACCCACGTTTACCGAGTAAACTAGAGCAGAACCAACACACACCCTTTAATCCACAGGCAGTAACTTGTTCAATTAGTCTGTCCTTTGTTAGTTTTTTTTATCAGGTATAACAGGTTCTCACCACATGGCTATGGGATTGAAAGTTTGCTAAGTACAACAATAATTAAGACCAAAAATAAAAGCAAGCAGGAATACCTGTAGGCCTACCGGTACTCTGAATTGAGAAGAAACGTAACTAAGTATAACTAGGAAATACATACTGGTACATGTTCAACCAGTTAATGTACTTCAATTTAGAAACAAATAGATACCTGAAACAGATATTGGGGAAATTTGCACAGCAACCACCTGTACATAAAAGACATTTCTAACACATTACAAGCTAAAGGTGTAAGCCCTGACAAATGCATGTATGCTACCCCACAAAAGTGTACATTAGTACTATACTACTAATACATGTAGAAGCAGGTGTGTGTGGGTGCAAATATTTTAGCAGGGGTGGGTGGATTGGTGGTCTGAACTGGCGAATGAGGTATAGTCATGCTCCCCTAAAAAATATATTGGAAAAAACAGAATATAATGTGTTGAGAGTGTGTGTGTGTATGTATGTCTGTTACGCCCTGACAAATGCATGTACATGTATGCTACCCTCACCATAGTATGTAGTACAGGCGACAGGGTATGATTTTGGTGACTCTATGCAGGGGACAATAATTAAAAATCTTAGGTAACCGGAAGTCAGTTCACGTGAGTTTGACTTAGGTAACCGATTGTTCGTTTACGTGAATATAGTTCTCGTAACCTATAAGTTAGGTCTACCTAATCCTAAAACACTTGAACTACGGTTCTGTCCTACATTAGTGATTCAAATGTACTTAAAAACTAACAGATTTTTTCTTTCATTACTGATATATGGTACTTTAAATTTTAGAATGTAATAGTTCACCATGTAACCGATTGGCAGTTCTCGTGATTTTAAAATTGCGTAACCGACACGCGAACAGAACAATGGTTCTCGTGAAATATTGTGCCCTGCTATGCAGCCACCATTGATGCCTACTTTTCATGCTGACAACCAGTACACACAAATATATGGCCTATTTTTTAAAATTATAACCATGTATTTTTTTTTTTAAAAGATAACAAACAGCCTCCTACTGATTGTGACATAGTCCTTCACATTTGACATTTCAAGCCAGTGAAACATATCACTCTCCTCTCAAGCATATCATATTTTGTAAGTCATTTAATATATTTTTTATTTGGACATACATGTACATATGTGCATTATGTTTAAGCTCTTAGCTGCAAAATAGATAATGTGTTGTTAATGTTTGAAATATTGTTAATTTTTATTAATATCTTTGGCAGAATTCATTCTTTACAGCCAAATAAAAAGAAACACTTTTTATTTAAAACACACTATATAATTCATGTGTACATTTTGCTTTAAAGATTTCTACTTTGGAGTTATAAATATTTTACACAGTTTCCTAATACAGGCAATTATGGCCCATGCCTTTAAATTTATATAATTATTAACAGCTTTAAATAAGCAGCAATATAAAAAATAACCAGGTCCCATATTTTCTAAGACATCTTAGTGCTAGAAAATTGTAAAAGCATTGTAGGCTATGACATCACTATGGTATGCGCTACAGTGACATTATAGACTACACTGGTTTACTGATTGTGTAGCGTTGAGATAGCTTTGCAAATCCCTAGTTAAGTACTTATATCTATGGTTTAAGTCTACCTGATCAAGTGGTTGTCAACTGTTTAATGAATTAATTTGTAAACATATTCTATATATTAATCTTGTATGCAGCAAATGGCAGCTTACTAGTAATGGCAGCTTACTAGTAATTAAATTTATGTCCTGTCAATGTAAAATTAATTTGGTTCTTTTGAATAAAATATCCCTCTACAAACACTGGCACTAATTAGTAATTGCTTTTGCATATTTTATTTACACTCAACAAAATTAATTAAAGGCAAGAAGACTTCTGGATAATTCTTTGCTAGTGTTATATTATTTTAATAAGTCATCATCACAGATGATTTCTAAACACTGTTTCAGTAAAATCGGACCCATGATAGTATTGATACATGAACAAATCTTGCACACACAGATGTATGGCAGGTTTTTTGTGCATTTATGAAAAGTAACGAAATGCAACCGCTGCAATTGCCCACGACAAAGCCGTGGAGTTATTCATTCTCCACAGCACCTTTTTCTGCTGTGGGCTATATTTGACTTTTTTCAAGGAATGTTTTTTTGCCATGAACATTTTCTTAATTACAGGGGTTAAAAATGTGCATTCGGTTAGGAGTCGTAACGATTCTTGTTATTTTGTATGCTCTAAATTATTGTTCAAACCAATAAGTTTAATAAAATGCCACAATGTTAACACATTGCAAAGGAAGAAGCTGTAATATTTAGTTTATATCATATAAAAGAGGCAAAAAATATTTGCTGGCTCCTAATTAATTTTGTTAAGTATACCGTAAGTTATATCAGCAGGGTAAATAAGTTAACATCTACACATTTATACATGTAAGTGGCAGAAAGTTTTTAATAATAATTTAAAACATGCGTAGTGCAATTTACAGAAAATGTTATGTACAGTACACATACATACATGTAGTACCTGCACGCAAATGGGTGGGAGAGTGCATGTACAAACACAGGGCTTCTAGAATTTTTCAGTGATTTCAGGGATCAGTGATTAAATTTACTAGCCACGACTCAAAATTCAGTAGCCCTACTTTACTTTAAGTTGATACAATTTTACTTATTAATGGTAATAATCTGAAATGTCATCTAATAGGGAGATAGAGCTTAAAACACTAACACTTGGGCTGGGGGCAGGATAGTCATATATTTACAAAATAGACTTAACTGCAACATTTGACCCAAAAACAACTCACTAGCCATTAGGCATGGCAACAGTAGTTATTAACTAGCCCAACATTGAATATCACTAGCCATAGGAGTGGGGTTACCATAAACTAGAAGCCCTGGCAAACATGTTAAATGCACCTATACATGTATGTTACCAGCTCTACTGTCACATCAAAATGTAAAGCTTGCAATAAAGAGAAAGGTGCAGCACTCTTCCCCATCAAGTGCTGCCCTGTCCCATTTGTTGCTACTAGTATCCTGCCATAATAAAATATTCACTTGCATTCTCATCAAAAAGCATACAGTGTTGTCATGAATCAACTTTCTCAACCACGAAATATTTGACAATTACATCATCAGGTCATTATTAAGTGTGTAAGTCTACCAATGGTACTGTACATTGACAAGTTCATTTCATAGTGTCTAGCCTAAGTTGTAATACTTACAAATGCACATAAGATGATAGCGCTGTCTAGCGGTTGTCAAGTCTTAAAAAGTTTGATTAACCTTTCTTTCTTTCTCTCTCTCTGCCTGCCTGTCTGTCTGTCTGTCACACACACAAGTGAACAGTTCCTGTTAACTGAAACTTTGAAATATTGTCCCCTGGGTACTGACTGGGATGTGGAGGGGAAAAAGGTTCCACCAAGGGGTTCTATCCTACAACCCAAGCTTTACTGATCAAGGATGGACCCAAAAAAGCTAACAGCCCAAACAAGGTTTTGATGCATGACTACATGTAAGCAGGATTTAAGATCAAACACCCACACTACTTGTTTTTACTACCAGTCAATAAAAAGGTACAATGCTAGATCTGTGACTATGTTACTATATGTATGAGATATTTCAAATTACCCCTACACTATTTAGCAAAACAATGATACAATAACCACTACAATTCAACTTGTAGGTGCAGTCTTTCCTTATTAGTGTTGACATGACTATGCATCACAATTAATGCACACACACACACACACACACACATGTAGTCGGCCATGGCAAACTGCCATCAACTTTCTAACATACATGTATCTATGTATAACATGACTAAGATATAATGTAACTACAAAATTAATAGACAAGCACAGTTAAGTTTGGTCTTGGGAATTGGTTGAACAGCATTATGGATGATATTCATTAACTGAAGCAGTATCCAACTGATTTTGTATATATGGTTGAAATTGACAGTTCTAACTGAACATGCTTATACCAGTGATGTAGTGTGGGGGGTGGGGGGTGGGGGCAGTTGCACAGAGGCTAATTTAACCAATCATATATTGTTTTCTTTTTTTTTACTGTTAAATTTTATAAAATCATACATATATACATACATACATACATAGTGTGGGTTGACTCCCCCAATAGTAGGTTCCCCCCTCCCAATCTAAAATACTCATACATGTATACACAATGTATATCTTAAAACATATTTTTATGGTGGTTGGGGAAAAGAGGATTCTACCAGAAAATACCATTTTTATAATGCATGGCAGGTGTAATACATTGCTTACTTTGTACAAAATTTTATATATT
This sequence comes from Gigantopelta aegis, assembly GCF_016097555.1. Lineage (NCBI taxonomy): Eukaryota > Metazoa > Mollusca > Gastropoda > Neomphalida > Peltospiridae > Gigantopelta > Gigantopelta aegis. The sequence goes on from NC_054701.1 coordinate 44,022,025, forward strand.
TTGCTTTGAGTTGTGAATGTTAAATTATTTGAGTAATAACATTTAAAAAATATACATTATTCCAACAAAGATATATCTCCACCATACCCTTTTCCTATAAAATGATTTCCAGAACAACTCTGAATGTACACATGTAAGTAGGCCCCATAAATACATAGCTTGATCAGCTTGTTATACTTTGGTACAGACTGACAATGCAATGTACACATCACATATCCTTCAACAGGAGCCAGTTATCCCAGAGGTTATGAAACATGATTCCCATCTTATTGTCAAATCTCAACTTGGTAGATCTATATACAAGCACATATCAATGTTATTAACACTGCTAGTGGAACCAAATGTGTTTACACAGAAGTCAGAACTGTTTTAACAGGTTGGGTTTTCAACCAAAACATGAACACACACAACACAGGATGGCAAACAGTCTTCAGTACAGGTAAATGTGTTCAGATAATTTACTTGTTATATCTGACTAAATTTAATCATGTACAGACATACACACTGAGAGACAAAGATGAGGGGGGGGGGGGGAGAGAGGGAGAGAGAGAGAGAGAGAGAGAGAGAGAGAGAGAGAGAGAGAGAGAGAGAGAGAGAGAGAGAGAGAGAGAGAGAGAGAGAGAGAGAGAAACCAAATTTCAACCTCCGAAAACATTAACATCACCACTAGATCACACTAATTGTTGGCTATTGGATGTCAAACATTTGGTAATTTAGACATAGTCTTAGAGATGAAACCTGTTACATTTTCCCAATTAGACAGGACAGCACACACCACAGCCTTTGATACACCAGTTGTGGTGCACTGGATCGAACATGAAATAGCCCAATGGGCCCAGCGATAAGGATCGATCCCAAACTGACTGCGCATCAAGTGAGCGCCTTACCACTTGGCTTACATTCCACCCCTCAACCTCCAAATTCTGCTTTATTTGGTCAGTTGTTTGAGAGCTCCCCTAAGGTGCTTGCGCTGTAGGATCAAACCACCTCAGTGGGCCTATTTTTTGATTTGGCTTTCTTCCATCCCAAACAGTGCCCCATGACTCAGTCACATGTATATTAAAAGCCATGGTATGTGCTGTCTTGTCAATGGGAAAGTGCATATAAAATATCTCTAGCTGCTAAATGGAAAAATGTAGCATGTTTTCTCAAAGACACACATGCCAAACATTACCAAATGTTGACATCCAATAGCTGATGGTCAATATATCAGTGTACTCTAGTGGTGTTGCTACACAAAACAAACTTAACTTTATTTTGTATATGTGTACATGCACATGTAGTGCCTGTAAGCTATACTGTTTGGGTTACACTTGATCCTATCAGCAACACCAAATGTTTCAGCTGGTTAATAATCTGACACCACAATTTCAGGGTTGGTGATCATCAGTTATTTTGACAAGTAAGATCTTAATATCATATATCTTCACATCACCTGGGATACATACATGCCTATCAAATTATAAACAACAGGCATCACAACCCTTGCAATTAAGGAAATGTCCACAACAACAAAAAAGCTGCCATTGAAAAAAAAAAAACCCCATGAATATGTCCAAGGCCAAAATGTGCCGTGAAGAATTAAAAACTCCATGGTTGGTACCAGAATGGTGTCTTTAAGCCAAAATGTGCCGTGAAGAATTAAAAACTCCATGGTTGGTACCAGAATGGTGTCTTTAAGCCAAAATGTGCCGTGAAGAATTAAAAACTCCATGGTTGGTACCAGAATGGTGTCTTTAAGCCAAAATGTGCCGTGAAGAATTAAAAACTCCATGGTTGATACCAGAATGGTGTCTTTAAGCCAAAATGTGCCGTGAAGAATTAAAAACTCCATGGTTGGTACCAGAATGGTGTCTTTAAGCCAAAATGGTCAAGGAAAGACTGGAAATGTAACCATTAAAATTAACTACCTGTAGCTAATCAACCATTAACTTGACCTTACCCAACATTAAAGTGCCAGGTGATTGGAGACAAAAGTTAGCTTACTGTTAAAAATTAATGCATCTCTTCATGTCTCATTCTCAATCCCTTGATGGAAGTTTTGAGTTTTAATAAATTAAAATGTTTCCTTTTAATGCATGTAATGTACATCAGTACCTGTATGTGGATGCACATGTAGTTATTTGTTAATGTACCTGTATGCAGTAGTGACCTGTGAGGTATATATATGCAGCTCACGTATGTGTCCTACATATACATGAATGGTAGAAATTCCAGGTCAGTGCACTGAATACCCAGACTTTAAAAGTAAATTCATCAAACATGATGACGTACACCCACGCATGTAAGTACTGTACCATCAAATTCATAAAACGCATACTTGGTCACAAAGGCAGTCATTTTAAACACCCTCTCAACCAACCTCCATATCTCCATACATGTGCAAAATAAATGGACTATATACTTTCTCCCAGCAGTATCATAAAATATACTACAAAACAATCCCTCTGCATGTCTTACTATATATGTACCTGTACATATATAATACGCAGGTACATCTAATGTCATCATCTGAGGTCAGCGATCTAAGATTTAAGAATGCTATAAAGACCCACACACATGTACATCACAACCATAAATACATGGTTTAATGGGGATAATCGCACCCAGTGACATTTATTGCTGTCATCAGCATAGTTCACGAACAGCAACACACAATAATGTGACATACATACATGTATGCAACATGTTATATTGCTAACATGATCATGAGAGCAAGACATAAAAAGTGTCATGCAATTTTCCAATGTTTATGGTAGATCGTACAAATGCATGTGGATACATATGCAGGTTTCAACTTAACGTGTTAAGTAATACATGTATTACCACTAACTACAGCTAACTGAAAACCTGTTGAGTAAGACTTCAACGACTCAATCTACATCAGTACATGTTATGTAGGTTGGCAGGGCTGAACTTAATAACAAGTGCTGTTATTGAGATATAAACTGACATAGGTCAGAGGTTTCACTGATGGCACTTAAAAATAAAAGTTAAATTGTGCCACTGGATAAAACTTACTGCCATCAGTAAAGTTTTTCAACGATGGCAAAATGTATATATACACCAGGCAACATTTTGTTTACAAATTTTAGCGGCAGTTGGTGATCAGTTAGAAATTGAGTAGCAACAGCTATTTAATGGTTTAGAATTGTGATGCAATACTGAACAAAATGTTCCCTGTACACCTGGTGTACATACATTATCTGCTAGTATTTAAATATATATTATATTTACAAATGTTGTTCTGCATACAGCAAACTAACCTTTCAGTCATGTTTATTTGAACACTTAAAAGCTGTTTCACCCATAGCTTTTTTATTATTATTGCTGTGAGTGGCACATTTTTAAAAGTTTGAGCCCTATGCTGGCATTAGGAATCTGCATTAGGAATCGTTCATCAAAGCCATTCAAATATAATCTAGGTAATATACATCACTAAATATTGTAAAAGATGGCATTATATTTAACAAAATATACAACACAATGTGATACAATTTACTTACTTAGGACCCGTTTTGCATTCATCAACATGCCACCATCATATGATGTTTTGTAATGCTACATGAATATGTATACATTACATGTATTAGACCATGCAGATATAAATTACTATATTATGTACTAGCTGTTTTGAGAGTTTGACTAGCAACTATTTAAATGGTTCAACCAAGGGGGACCCAATATTGGTTATTTTAACAGAGATTGAATAATATATCATCTTTTTCTTGTTATTTGTTTCTTTCTTTCTTTCTTAAGGGTGGGGCTTCAATATAGCTGCATTAGGCTAATGTTTATTTTTTAAATCAGTAATTTTACATTTTACTATCTATCAGTCAACTAAGCTGCACAATAAATGATTGAGGTACGAAATGACCAAACAGACATAGTACGAAATAACCATGGTACAAAATGACCAAATAACCATGGTACGAAATGACTTGGATACGAAATGGTAAAATTTAGTATGAAATGACTATGGTACGAATTGACTGGTTACCGATGATTTACACGTCTTGTTGATTGTGGAGTGACTGGACATGCCAAAAGATTTGGTATCCTAGCGGACTACTGGGTTCAGACAACTTGTAGTCTGAGTGAGACATCGGTAGCTAAAATACCTTGGGCTACCGCTAAGGTCGAGCCCTGTTACTCCCTCAGCCCATAGTCCAAATGAACATGGAAAGTGTCGTTCTTTCTATGTCTAAAATTTTTTACATTACCCTATATATAGCTGGTATTCAAAACTTGTGGCATCATGCTTCAACCCTTTCTCAACTAAAATAGTGCAACAAATGGACACACAAATCAAAAATGTATAACCTACCGTACTCATTAAATCCTAATCGAAGTACTGGCGTCATTATTAACAAAATAATTCCTCAAACGACAACCTTCAAAACTGTCCACACCATTTTAAATTTGCTAAATAGAGGGAAGCAACTTGCCTTGCACATTAAAAAAAAGTATTGACTTAATGTGCAACCTGCACTACCTTAGTCCCTTTTCAGAATGATCTTTAGCTGCCTTGATATTGCTCATGGTGAAGACTGTAAAATACCTAACATGTGAAAATAACTAATATAAAAGAAAATAGCATCTAGGCATAGTATAAAAATAACTAATTTAGTTAACAAATACCACGACTTTTGATAGTATGAGATGAGTCATATGACTCATAGTATTGAACTAAGCGATATGATAAGAAATTAAAATCTTGAATATATTCACCTCTTTGGCACACTCCAATTCTGCCTTCACGTTATAATAATGAGCCTCTGTTTCCTCCAACTGTTGCTGAATTCGTTCTTTTTCTTCCAGAACAACCAAACCATATTCCGCAGCCTGCAATTTCTCGTTTGTCGTTTCGGCCAACTCATTTTGAAGACGAATCAGCTCTTTTCTGAGGTCTTCCAAAGAAGCATCTGGGCTAGCAGGGTCAGACATGGTGCTGGCCAGAGGGTGGAAGACCCTTAAGACGCGAAAATCTTCATAAAAACTTTAATTTCTGTAACGCTTTCATCACCATCCGGCCGCCATGTCTTCACTAAATTATGCAGCTATGCCAATACACCACGTGACCTTTATGCCAGACTGTTTTGTCGTCTGCTGTAGCCTATAGGGAATAATTTTAATAAATATTTAAATAAATAAGTAAAAATGTTAAATCAAACTCTTATTTTAAATCATAATATTGTTTCATTGTTACTAAATTGTTTTACAATGTAACATATACGTTAATACAATATAACAATGTTTCTATGTGTATTACATAGTAAACTAAGGGACACTACTCTAGATAAAGAAAGAAAAGAAATCTACAGGTGTATACTGTCAGAAAAGAATTATGGGGCTATTATTTAAGCATGTACTTTGAGCTTAAATGGGAAGTAAAGTTAAATATGAGCCATATATGTGTTGGAAAGATGCATACTCGGACCACCAACACATACTGACACTGAAATGAAAACGCGTAATTTTAGAATTAATAAAAAAAAAACCCGTGATTAATCCTGCTAACTGGGGGTAGCCATTTTATTTCTTTTTCGTCGTGTCCGGTACTCTAGCGTATAAGGAAGTAACGTCAGCTCCTACCAACTCCTGTATGCACAGTGTAAACAAACGCAGTAATTTACAACAAGGCGCTTCGCTAATACCAACCTGAGTTGTAAAACAACATAAATGACTTGCTAATATAATAAACTATTTAACTAAATATATTTCAATTTGCATTAACAGAACGAAATGGGGTTATAGTATTTTTCTCTAAAAATGCCCCCCAAAAAAGCAAAAAAAGAAAAAGAAAAGCATACTATTAGGACTAATGGTACGTTCGATAAAAAACGACCACCCATGTTAACCAAGAGACGTAATTAGTCTGTTCTGTGATTTTAGATGGGACAGTCTACTTAATCAATAATATTATATAATTATTTACTACGGAAGCGTATTGGTGCCATCACACACACTAAAAGAATTATATTTTCCAACATTTAAACTTGGAAAAATCAAGTGTAATCGTGTAAAAATCAACTTTAAACTTGGAAAAATCAATTTTAATCTTGGAAAAAATCAAGTTTAATCTTGGAAAAATCAACTTTAATCTTGAAAAGATCAACATACAAGTTTGGAAAGATGCCACTACACACAATAAAATAATTATATTTTCCAACATTTAAACTTGGAAAAATCAACTTTAAACTTGGAAAAATCAACTTTAATCTTGGAAAGATCAACATATAATCTTAGAAAAATGAACTTTAAATTTGGAAGAATCAACAACCTTTAATATATTAATTAACAAACTAAGTTTAGATATAAATAGTACACCATTAGAACAGATTAATTAACAAATTAAGTTTAGATAGAAATATCACACTATTGTATCAGGGCCACATACCTTTAATATATTAATTAACAAACTAAGTTTAGATAGAAATATCACACAGTTGTAATAAGACCACATACCTTTAATATGTTAATTAATAAACTAAGTTCAGATTACAATATCACAATATTGTAACAGGGCCACGGACCTTTAATATATTAATACTGTGTGATATTTCTATCTAAACTTTGTCAATTAATATATTAAAGGTTTGGAAAATATTAATGAACTTAATTTTAACCCTAAGCTACTAGAAATTAAAAATTCATTGAAAAGATGGTCTTTAAGAAAATTAACAGTCTTAGGTAGAATAATAGTTCTTAAAACATTAATAATACCAATTATTACACATCTTCTAATATCTTTACCGAACCCAAGAGAAATGTTCTTAAAAACTCTAAACACACTATTTTTTAAATTTATTTGGCAGAATAAACCTGAAAAGTTAAAACGTGATCTAATAACTCAAGACTATAAAGTAGGAGGACTCAAAATGTTAAATGTAAGTAACTTCATGATCGCTTTAAAAAGTTCGTGGATACGAAGATTGTTTGTAAGTAATTCAAAGTGGGTTTATCTCTTTAAGTCTGTTACAAACGTATCAACAAATGAATTAATAATACATGGAGATTATTTCATTACGGGAAAAGCCACCCAAATTCTAAATAAGTTTTGGAGAGATACATTACTTTGTTGGGTAAAGATAGAAAATAAACATAATCCTGAAAGTGTAAACGATATTTTATGTACGAACATCTAGCATAATACTGAAATACTTATAGATCGAAAACCATTTATATATAAAAATTATGCCCGCAAAGGCATTATTTTCATAAGTGACCTATTCGATGAACAAGGTGATATTTTGTCTTATGGTAAATTTATAAATATATATCATACAACAACAAATTTCTTGTACTATGTTTCACTGGTAAAAGCAGTAAAATCATACCTTAAAAATTTAGATACTTTGAAAGATGATAGTTTCACAACAATAAATAAACCCATTCTTCCATTTAAACTAAAACTATTGTTAAAAAGCCAACGAGGATGTAAAGATATGTACGATATAATAAACTTCAAATCAGTAACGCCAAAATCACAAATTAAATACACGAATCAAGGATTTATTTTTACACCAAGTGATTGGGAACAGTACTATTTGCTACCTTTCCAATGCGTGAACGATTCAACATTATTATGGTTCCAATACAAATTATTTCAAAGAATTTTAGCTACTAATACATTTTTACATATGATTCGCTACATCGATTCGAATATGTGCAATTTATGTAGTAATTATCCTGAAACCATATCACATTTATTTGTAGAGTGTAATGAGACCAAAAACTTATGGGATTCGGTACAAGCCTGGATATTAACTAAGACTGGGAATATAATTACTTTTAATAAAAATAATATCATGTTTGGTTTCATAAATAATGAAAAAGATACTTTCTTAATTGGCTAATTATTAATATAAAATACTATATTTACTGTACAAAAATACAGAAAAAATGCTTAGAAATCACTGCCATTAAAAACATATTGCATAAAAAATTTGAAATAGAAAGATATATTCTATTTAAAAAATGTAATTATGAAAAATTTATTAAAGAATGGTCCCCATGGCTCAACCTCTTTAATGAGCGAGTGATAGTAATATAGATATAATTAATATTAAGAAAATATAATGTATACATATATACATGTAGCAATACATATTGTGACTGATTTAGTGCGTGGCCTGTTTGGAGATCGCAGAGTTTCATGTCTTATTTAATTCAAAACAACTTCTTTCCTTCTTCTTATGCCATCTATATCTGTCTTGTATTTTTCTTCTTCTTCTTCTTCTTCTTCTTCTTCTTCTTCTTCTTCTTCTTCTAAATCCTTTTCTGATTCTCATCCTTCTTATTCGATATTTTCTCTGTTCCGGTTTAAATCTCGGATCATAACAATAGTTATATTATAGATCACTGTCCATGTGCATCTGTATGCATGAATTGAACTTCACCCTGAATCAGTTTCTATTAGCTTTTGTTATTTTTAACAGTTTGTTGCTGCTTAGATCATGGATACAAATGTAAAGCAGTGAGTCGGGGCTCCCAAACCCGACACTGCTATATGATCTGGGACAATAAATATGTATTAAAAAAAAAAAAAAAAAAAAAAAAAAAAAAAAAAAATATATAATATATATATATATATATATATATATATATATATATATATATATATATATATATATATATATATATATATATATATATATATATATATTAAAGGTACGTGGTCCTATTTCAATAATGTGTGATATTTCTATCTAAACTAGTCTTTGTTAATTAATATATTAAAGGACCGGGGTCCTACTACAATACCGTGTGATATTTCTATCTAAACTTAGTTTACTAATCAGGCCCGTAACCAGCCATGTTTGCGGGAGTGGGGTGGGGTGTGTGTGTGTGGGGGGGGGGGGGGTGCGTTGAGATATTGGGTGGAACTAAATTTATATCATAGGTGTCGAAGGCACCGAATCGAGCGCCCGAAGGGTGCGTGAGGTCTAAGAGGTTCGGGGCATGCTTACCCGGAAACGTTTTAAATGTAGATGCTCAGAGATGCATTCTGGAGCTATTTGTGATGAGTTTTTAATATTTTATTTCAGGTATTTTGAGGTCGTAGCGCGTAAATTTTTTGATAAGACTTCAAGAGCAGCAGTAAACTTTAACTACATTAAATGTGTGACACGTTGTAAAAACCTACCTGTGTTCGACTATGGGCCAGGTACGACTGAACAGTGTCGCACTCATAACATATCTAGAGCGATCGTACTCCAATATAACCATCGCTCAAAATATGGATACGATCATTGACAGACTTGGCAGAAGCAAGGGGCGAGACGCATATTTTTTTCTAAGACCAGCATATAAGTGAACAGAACTAGTTACACTGTGAAACAATACATTTCTATTTTGTACCTTAATACTCGTTAATTGTAATCCATGTCAAATGCGCAGTGGGTCCGTTTGCAACCCTATATAGCTATTTGGCAGTGCTTAATTCAAATGTGAATAAATGTTATCGAGATTCGAGCATTTTTTTTTAAAGCCTCTAAATTCGGACAAAACTCAGCCTGCCACCCCCTTCCCCAGACAAACTGGAGCCTGTACACCTGTGAGGGGCTGTATGGTGAGTATAATGTTATCATTAATAGACAAGGATTCATAGTTTGTGAAAACAACAATTAAATCACTATACGCGCGCGTGGTAAAAAAACCCACAACTCATAAATGTGTTTAGATTAAGGTATTGGGCATAGCTTTCGTTTTCTGTTTGGTGTATTGACGGCATCGGAATCGCTTTCGTTAATAATATTTAAGTCAGTTGCTCCCCCTTGATTGTTAATTCAACAAGGGTATATAATCGAAGTTCCACCATTTACTTTGTACCCAGCACGTACTCTAATAAGGAGCCGGACAAAAGAATACCGGTTCCGAGTACACAATTGCAATGCACCCGGGGGGAGCGGAACAAAAGAAAATCAGCCTCCCCTACCCAAACCCCCAATACTTGCTGCTGGTAATAACTTGGTACTTGGTGATGCCACGACCAGAAGCGGTCAGGCCCTTTATAAGGGCCCTATGGGCAACCTAGGGAGACACCACAGCATCGTAGAGCTCTAAAATTAACGAGCTACTCTCGATTCACTAATATCAAAACCTATATTAGCTCGGCCTTTCGACCGACCGTTCAAAATTGCGCCAAATTCCCTCAATCAAAATTGCGCACCCTTTTCTCTTTGGCATTTAACTGCTCCATTCAAATTCCATAGCACCACCACCACCCACACCCGCCTGCTACCGATTTGATCGGGCTGCTGGTGCTCCCTTGCACCTGCCAGTGCAGGCGGTCCCTCCTCTCCCCCCCCCCCCCCCACCTTTCCTGTCATGGACGGTGGAGTCTGCCAAGGCCGGCTCTTGTGCCCACGACAGACGTGCGCTACAACAGCTTGTTCTGAATGTGCACGTAAAACCCTATGACCTGACCTGACCTGATTCACTTTATTCGAGACAGAATGAAAGGTATGACATGTTAAACATATTTACGGTACCGGTACCAATCACATGTCAGACACGGTTTAAGTTGAGAACGCATTCGACAGTGTCAGCTGTTAAATACATTCATCTCTAAACAACATGCAATATAAAAAGCAATTCGCCGAACGCAACAAATTCAATAGTCATATTTAACTGACATTTTATTTTTTTGAGGGTGATCGCAGTTGATCAAGATATTTCGTAAACGTATTTATTTTATTGACCAGTTATATTATACTTTTTTCTTTTTTTTCGTAAGAAAAGCGTCCATCGTTTGGCAGCTCTTGAATATATTAATTAACAAAGTTTAGATAGAAATATCACACAGTATTATAGTAGGCCCACGCACCTTTAATATATTAATTAACAAAGTAGGACCTCGTTCCTGTAATATATTAATTAACAAGCTAAGTTTAGATAGAAATATCGTCAGTATTGAAACAGAACAACGTCCCTTTCATATATCAATTAACAAAGTTTAGATAGAAATATCACATAGTATTGAAGTAGGACACGTACCTTTAATGTATTAATTAACAATATTAATATATTAACGGTGCATACCAGTTACAATTTTGTGATATTTTAATCTAAACTTAGTTTGTTAATTAATATAAAGGCATGTGGTCCCATTATAATTGTGTGATATTTCTATCTAAACTTAATTTGTTAATTAATATATTAAAGGTATGTGTCCCTGTTACAAAAATGAAAGTTGATTTTTCCAAGATTAAAGTTGATCTTTCCAAGATTATATGTGGATCTTTCCAAGATTATATGTGGATCTCTCCAAGATTATATGTGGATCTTTCCAAGATTATATATGGATCTTTGCAAGATTAAACTTGATTTTTCCAAGTTTAAAGTTGATTTTTCCAAGATTGAACTTGATTTTTCCAAGTTTAAATGTTGGAAAATCGAATTATTTTATTGTGTGTGATGGCACTAATACGCTTCCGTATTACACAGCTGGCATTGCGTTAGGTTTAATTTTTATAACTTACTGAGTTTTAATAATTCCTGCAAACAATATACGTTTGTGTAAACGTAGGGAATTAATTAAGATATTTGAATTAATTAATTAAATAATTCAGAAGACCTGACGTTAAATACTTTCATATCATGTAAAAGAGCGTTGACAACTGTCCAAATGTCCGTTTAGCTCTCTTAGCGTCAGTGCTCTGACTAGATACAGCGTAGGGCGCAACGCATTATATTTAGGTGGACTCGTATACTACATACATGTATGCATGACATTAACATATGGCTATTTAGAATCTTGAGAGAGAGAGAGAGAGAGAGAGAGAGAGAGAGAGAGAGAGAGAGAGAGAGAGAGAGAGAGAGAGAGAGAGAGAGAGAGACACACACACACACAGACAGACAGACAGACAGACATACGGGGTAAAAGAGAGAACCCGCTACCGCCACACACGATACTTCTTCCAAAAAGCAGCAAGGGTCTTTTATGCACTTTTTAAAAATTTATTTTTTAAATAAATATTTACTGTCCCAGACCATATAGAAGTGTTGGGGTTGGGAACCCCGAATCACTGCTTTACATAATATTTATATCCATGTTCTAATAACAACAAAATATGTTTAACATAACAAAGCTGACAGAAACTGATTCAGACTAAAGTTCAACACATGCATACAGTTGAACGTGGACAGTGATCTGTATTACATATAACCATATGTTTTTATAATCTCAGATTTAAACGACAACAGAGAAATAGCGAATAAGAGGGAAGAAAATCAGAAGGGAATATATTTAGAATAAGAAGAAGAAGAAGAAGAAGAAGAAGAAGAATACAAGACAGATAAAAATTTGTTTTTATTATTCCCATTTTTATTGATATGATATCCACACACAGATATATACAGTGAATATGACAAAGAGATATTTAACTACATGGAAAATAAAGTAGTTAAAGATATATTTAGCTAGAAAATCAAATATATGTGACTAATAATCAACATACATGTGTGAAAAATTCAAAAGGAGACCGAGGACATACTAAGTATCAAAAAGAAGAGAGAAAAAAAATACAATCTAATTTTTAAATAAATTGTGACAAATTGACCAAAATTTGGTGAATTTATCATAATTGCATGCGGAAAAAGCTGTTGCTTTTGACACATAATAGTATTCAGTCAACTCTTTTTGGATCCATTTCAAACTGGGTACACGTGCATTGAAATGACTTTTAAATATTAAGTGTTTTGTAACAAGTACAATGACATTAACGGGATCGTTATTTCTGGTTTTAAAACCAAAAATTACATTTTCTTTATTAAATTAAATGTTGCTGCCTGTTTTTACATGAATCCAGTTCTGAAAAGACAGAGATAAATGGCATAAGAAGAAAAAAAAAGAAAAGTTTTTTTGAATTATATAAAACCTAAAACCCTGCGATCTCCAAACAAGCCATGCACTAAATCAGTCTTAATATATATTGCTACATGTATCAGTATACGCTATATTTTCATAATATGACATGCCACGACCTTTAATATACCAGTCGCGGGCACTAGTTGGGATAGGAAAACAAAAACCCACCCAGAGTCCATCGATGGCGATCGATCCTTCCGCCCATCGCATCTCAGTTGAAAACTGTACCAATGGGTTATATCCATCACCAATATAAACAAAGTCAGGTGTGTGTCGGTACCGTTGACAGTTGTTCGTTGACGTCCCATTTACTCTAGAGTGATGAAGATATACCAATAGTGTTGAAATAGAGTATGACACAAATCATTTATCAGTTACTAACGGGGTGGGGCGATACGAATATGCGTGCGTGTGTGTCTGTGTGTGTGTGTATTTCTTCGTCTCTGTCTCTCTCAACTCCGTCTCTATTTCTCTGTGTGTGTGCGTGTGTGTGTGTGTGTGTGTGTATTTCTTCGTCTCTGTCTCTCTCAACTCTGTCTCTATTTCTGTGTGTGAGTGTGTATGTTTTACGTATATGTTTTGTGTGTATATGCGTGTGTGCATATGTGTATGTGTTGGGGGGGGGGGGGGGGGTATGGGTGCGAGCGTACACAAATGACAATCTTTAGCATTTGTCGGGAGAGGGGTTAACCCCTCCCCTCTGCCGATTACAAGTAGCAATGAAATAAAATTAATATACTGTCCACTATAACATAACGCTACCCCCCAAAAAAACCCCAAACATTTTCTAACATAAATTCTCCGTCATTTAATTTTTAATTTCGTCAGTAATTTGTAAAATGCACAAGTGTAAATCTGGGGGAGGGGAGCTTTCAGTTTCAAAGGAACACCCCAATTTGTCGTTTCGCAGCTACTAGGAAGTCACTATACCTTAGGCTTGTTGTCATACTCAATATATGATGGAAAGTAAAATCTTACTTAAAACACCTCTGAGCAACATACATATATGCAATCCTGCGAAATACCAAACTTCTTATTTACTGGCAAATTGCTAAAGCATTTAAAAAGAGTAGGGATGGGGGTTAAATTGATAATGTATTACATTCGTGGGGTAACACAACGCTGATTGGTCCATTTACTTCCCTGCTACCTACAATGGGGTCTTTCTGGAACAACCCTAATATTACATGTCAAATAGTTACTCGATGACAAACATTTCAATCATCGTATGGTTTGGTCAAACTAATAATGCAATTGGTGTCGTCTAACTGTTTAGTTAACTTTATCCTAACCCTGTACATGTCAGATAATGCTAATGCGAGTTAACAAATGTTATCTGCGAGTCAACGAGGAGGTACGCATCCAGCTGGGCCTTTCACTGACTGGACATATTTTTCAAATTTTAGAAGCTGAATGAGTACTCTGATTAAGGTATTTGAATATTGTTTTTAATTTTAAACTAGTCTTTGATATTGCGTTGACCACTGATGCTGATACTGATGCTGATGATGATGATGACGATGATGACGATGATGGTGGTGGTGGTAATAATAACAAAAAGGATAAAACTTCTTAAGTTTTTAATCCATCTAGAGTTCAAGTATGTTTTCTTGGACATTCAATTAAGCGCAACATTTAGTGGGTCATTGTGAAAAGAAGACCCCCCCCCCCCCCCCCCCCCCAAGAAACGCCCTTTTCCCCAGTAAGCAACAAAGGATCTTTTATATGCATTTTCACAAGAAATATGAAGCGTATATGTATATGTGCCATCAAGTAATTGATATATCAGTCTTGGAATTATAAGTATTTTAAACATTTGTAGCCAATATAATAAAATAATAAATAAACCATGGATATGGTACAGCAACAAAAATAACAATCTACGGCTGCCTATTGGACCCTCAGTTCTTCTACAGAGTTCGGGTAAGCTATGAATAAGTATTCTCCATATTTAAAACAATAAAATTAAACGGTAGGAAGTCATTTTTGTTTGTGATAATTTTGGAATTGATCTTAACTTGTGGTGAAAGAAAGAAATGTTTTATTTAACGACGCACTCAACACATTTTATTTACGGTTATATGGCGTCAGACATATGGTTAAGGACCACACAAAATTTGAGAGGAAACCCGCTGTCGCCACTACATGGGCTACTCTTTCCGATTAGCAGCAAGGGATCTTTTATTTGCGCTTCCCACAGGCAGGATAGCACAAACCATGGCCTTTGTTGAACCAGTTATGGATCACTGGTCGGTGCAAGTGGTTTACACCTACCCATTGAGCCTTGCGGAGCACTCATTCAGGGTTTGGAGTCGGTATTTGGATTAAAAATCCCATGCCTCGACTGGGATCCGAACCCAGTACCTACCAGCCTGTAGACCGATGGCCTAACCACGACGCCACCGAGGCCGGTAAACTTGTGGTGTTAAAGTATTAACAAACACCGTTTTTGTTTTTCAGTATTTAACAGATTGAACATCTTCCAAGCTACATCACAAGATGATGAGTTGGGATAAAGCCATACTGCTGGTGATACTGACGGTTCTGACAGTAACTGTTGACACCCAACGATGGCCCTTATCAGGATCATGTAACCCTTGTAAGTGTTCAATAAAATATAAAGGATTCGAGATTGTGAAAGGCGTCAATTGTTTCAACCTAAATTTGACAGAATTCCCTTCACATTTACCAACGGACATGGACGTTCTTGATTTTGCAAACAACAATCTGCAATCGGACAATGTAAAGGGCGTCGGCAGATTTCCATTGCTACAATTTCTCTCTCTTGTCAATAATAATATTACAAAGCTGGATGACTCGCCGTTTTCGAAGTCATCTTTGCTAACGTCTTTGAAATTTGCGGGGAACGATATCATAAAGCTCACAAAAAATGCATTTCGTGGACTGCGAAACCTAAAGACGCTGCACGGATTGAAGATAGAGTCAGCAGAGGCACAAATGTTTGAATACCTTCCACGACTAAGGGAACTGGATTTGGAAATTGGATCTACTGAAATACCAACAGGAATATTCGATGGCCTGACAGTTCACTCATTGCAGCTTACTCTTCTAAAAGCAACCAAAATCCCTAAGGATATCTTTTCCTTTGGTAGAAATACTCTGAAAAAAATCCGCATTGTTGGACCACAATTAACGTCCATGCATGACGATTTGTTACAAGGACTAATGTTTTTGATGTACATCTACCTTGAAGTACCAAAACTGGAAACGTTACCTGAAAGGATATTCAATAAATTCCAATTAAGTAATTTGCAGACTATACAGTTAGTTTCAGTACAGACTCTTCCTTCAAGTATTTTCAGAAATCTGAACAACATGCATACCCTTAAGATCAGCAAAGCAGAAGAATTGCCGAAACACCTTTTCAACAGTCTTCTCAGCCTTCAAGAACTTGATTTGTCTCAGAGTTTCATAAGCCAAATTCCAGATAACTGGTTTGCACGACTCGGTAACCTACTAACTCTTAACATTAGCCAAACTAGTCTACGAATGCTAGATCCGGAGAGTTTAAGGGGTTTAACTCAACTAATAGTATTAGACATTTCTGGAAATTCGTTACGGTTAATTCCTCAAGATGCCTTCACACCGTTTCAGAATACTCTGACGTATCTTGATTTGAGCGAAAATATTTTGAAGAATATTGAAACCGATGCTTTAGGCAGAATGCAATCTTTGAAGACGCTTGATCTAAGCGATAATAAAATGTCATCTTTGCAAAGTGACATGTTCAATGATCTTATTCGTCTAAGAGTTTTGAATATGCACGAAAATATGTTGTCCTTCCTGCCGGCTAAGATATTTCACCGTCAACAAAGACTGAGCAAACTAAATCTAGGTTCCAACTTATTCCGCAGCTTCCCACACGCCCTTCTCGAATTATCAGACGTGCTTGTCAACTTGGATCTATCAAACAATCAGATTCGTAATATCGACCGCTGCCTGGAAGATAAGTTCCGGTTTCTTGAATTTCTGTGTCTGAAATCAAACCCTCTAAACTGCGACTGTAACATCTTGAAACTGAAGACGTCCCACCGAATCCTGCGCCTGCAAGCAGTGTGTGTCAGTCCAGACGAGTTTAAAAATCAACACGTTGATAACATTTCCACTCCAGATCGGTGCATCGGTACAAAATGTGTTGTACAGTCAGGTCGTTTGGTCTTTGTGGACATGATATCGCCAACGAGAGTTGTGCTGACGGGTCCCGAGTCCGTGCTCTACGCAAGCAGTATGGCTTCTCAGATTGTACAGCAAAGCGAGCACGGGAACCATCAGCATCACGGCGGAGAGGGTCTGGAGGCCTTGTTCAACAAAATAGAATTCAAGGCGATTGTCGGAGGAGTAGGAGGGTTCATTTTTATGTGCCTCATTGCTGTGGTTGTATATGTCAAGAAAAGACACGATAACAAAACAAGATATGCTGTGGCACGCCTCGATAAAAAGAATGGTGTAGTGTAAATCAGCAGAAAACTCATTTTCTTGGATTTAATATTACTTCTTTAAAAAAAAAAAAAAAAACCGCCCCAAAACAACAACATTGCTTACGTTTTCAAATTTGTTGTAAAAAGTTTACAATATGCTTCCACAAAGGTCAGACTTTCCAGGAAAGCTATTTTTTGGTCTGATGTGCGGAATAAATCTTTCTTTCTTTCTTTTTAAGGGGCCATTCACAGTTAGGCTATTAACTTGTTTTTCTACCTATAAACTACCACTGCTGCTTCTGTTACCATTGCTGTTGCTTCGTCTTCTACTACCATTGATGCTGCTGCAGCTGCTGATACTGCTGCTACTCTACTACTACTGTTAAACCTGTACATCTGAACAACTATTAAGCAGTCATGCTGTTTTAGTCATCTAGGAGTCGGAAGATGTTAACAACAGGAGGAACGGTTCAGTGACCAGTAATATATTGATATGTGATTTTTAGAATTAGGAGATGGAAACAGTGAAAAATGTGAAAACCAAACGTTCAGAAATGCAATTTCATGCATTTTACAATAAAAGTTGAACATTACAATTTAATGCTAATAAATGCAACACTTTTAAAATGCATTTTTTGACATTTATATACATAAAATTGTATATGCGCTGAATCTATAAACACCACAGTTAGATCAAATTAAATAATTACTTGCAATGAACAAATGTACAATCCATTCAAATAATTCGTTACATTTGCAATGACAGATATCATTTTGCAATGTATTATTTTCAAGTTACTATGTAGGTTTTTGTATTAAATGCTTTAGCTGCTGAAATAGTTTGGCTCCCTTGTAGACCAGCTTCGGAATGATATAAGTGTAACCCGGAGAGGACCCTTCCGCAAAAACTGAGGGCCACTTTTTGTTCTTTTTTTTTGTTGAACATATTGAACAAATAGTTGACTGTAACTTTTCCATAAAATAATATTTGCTTGTCTTCGTCATTTTGCAATCCCCTTACCAAAGCTGCAATGTACATGATTCAGAATTTCTAACTAATCTGGGGGGGGGGGGGGGGGGGGGGGGGTGATGAACCTACATGTAGCACAAATGTTCAGTTGTATTTTCTGCTATATCGATGACCTCGTAGCATTCAATGATTACATGACAATGTAAGCAGTTCACCTTCCATCCATTGTGTTAGAAATAAAAGGTTAACAACAAAGAAAATAATCCTGTTAGGTCAGGTCATATGTTGTAACGTGTACTCAGAACAAGCTGTTGTAGCACAAGCCTGTCATGGGCGCAGGTGTCGACATTCGTCGGCTTCTCCGCCCAGGACAGGAAAAGGTTTGGAGGTGGGTGGGAGAAGGGGTCGCCCACGCTGGCATGTGCAAGGGAGCACGAGCAGCTCGACCATGATCGGTAGCTGGCGAGGGTAGATTTTGATGCTCTTGAATTTGCAAATGTCTCGTAGGATTAAGGCCAATTTGCAAATGTCTCGTAGGATTAAGATCAATTAGAAACTGGGTTTTTTAAAGGTAATTTCGAAGTATTTCATAATGTTTTATGGCTAACATGTAGGCTTAGATGCCATTTTGATATGGCGCATCATTGACAAAAATGAAATGGGATGCAATACTTTATGCAATACATTCTGCTGAAAACGTTTCAGGACTACACATGTACTCTTAACAGGGGTTGCACGTGTTGGCGATGATTCGTGATGATACAGTTTTATGAACCTTTCGTTTTTCATATAAATGTTCATTATTAAAGAAACTGATTATAGTTCTGAGGTACACGTACCTTTTCTGTTACTAAGGTTATAATAAGCTATTACCGAAAATGTTTAACATATACCTCAGGTCAATTCTCCGGTCACTACCTTTAACTCCTGTTGTGTGCTAGAATTTCGTTATTATGAATTTAAAAACCCCCAAAAAAACCTTAGTAACAAAAATACAATCTACTAAATAGTCGAAAATCGTTGTTTTAAAATATAAATTTTTAAGTGCCAGATGCCAGGAAAACGCCTTTGAGGCTTTCAGAGATTTTAACTTTTCCGGGGAAGCATGCCTCTGGATCCCCATACAACTTCATATCCAAAAGGCCCAGGCAAATACCTAGTCGAACCCTCCCACTCGACATGCTGGCTACGGGCCTAAAAATAGGCCCTTTTACCTTCTAAAAACATGGCCAGGTACGGTACTAATAGGAATATTGGTAGAGATAACCGAGAGAACCTTTCAAAGGAGGGGCGGGACGTAGCCCAGTAGTAAAGCGCTCGCTTGATGCACGGTCGGTCTGGGATCGATCCCCGTCGGTGGGCACATTAGGCTATTTCTCTCCACAGCCAGTGCACCACGACTGGTATATCAAAGGCCGTGGTATATGCTATCCTATCTGTGGGATGGTGCATATAAAAGATCCCTTTCTACTAATGGAAAAAATGTAGCGGGTTTCCTCTCTATGACTGTGTCAAAATGACTATGTTTGACATCCAGTAGCCGCTGATTAATAAATCAATGTGCTCTAGTGGTGTCGTTAAACAAAACAATTTAAAAAAAAACCACTTTCAAATGATGATACAAACATGGAACTTGCACTGATGATTTTCCTGGGGCGTTATTCAAAAAAAGTCAAAATAACCATTTGCATTAAAATAAGGCCGCCATGGTGCTTCACCAATGTTTATTAATGAGATGTATTTTAATAGAGCTTTTTGATATTAGTATTTTTTTCAATTCTTGTATCACCATTTGAAAACTCAGTTCCGTTATGTGCTCTCCTAGTAGTGCTAATAGTAGGTGACCATGGTTTGGGGAGGTTACCATACTTTGTCACTCCCACCGTCAGAGCTGGGGCGGATCTGGGGTGGGGGTGGGGTGGTGGTTCCAAGGTGTCCCCCCCCCCCCCCCCCCCCTCAAATTTAAGAAGTGCCCCTTTTATTTAGGATTTTTAGGTTTTTTACAAATTTATTTATTCTGTCAATGTATAGAACACTGTAGAATACGTCTGCCAGCGTCCCTGTTGTAGCACTATTATATTATAATCCATGTGAATCGTGTGTAATTTTTCAATAGTGCCTTTTCATATGTTATGGTGCCCTTTTTGTCTTGGACACCCCCCCACCTCATCAGAAAAGCTGGATCCGCCCCAGCAGAGGCCTATTTCACAATATATATAGAATATAGAAATTTGATAGAAATTATTCATATATTAGACGTTAGGTTCAGCATGTTTTTAAACATATCAAAAGAAAATAAGATTACTAATATCGGAAAACTCTATTAATAAAGTAGGACAGTTTGGCGGCCATATTGAAAAATGGCTGCTATTTTGAAAATCCAAGTGATCATTGATTGAATTTGAAAAACGGCCAGTGAGATCATTTGTGCCGAATTTCATGCTTTTATCACCAACTAAAAGGTTCTTACAGCCGGCCTTAAGCGTATTTACATCAAATATAAAAGGAGTTCTGGCGCATACTCCTGCCGAAAATTTCGAATAACTGATGTTCTAAATTGCAATTTCCTGCATTCTTCAAGTAAACTTCTTCATGGCAAATGTTGGTAAATGCCAACATTTTAAATATGTAAAGCTAACATATACTTTGACGAATATACGTACAAAACGTAATACTATATATCTATATATGTATGTATGTATATATGTATGTATGTAGTATGTACGTACGTACGCACGCACGCACGCACGCACACACGCACATACATACATACATACATACATACATATATATATATATATATATATATATATACATACATACATACATGCATACAATTGGGCAAACATTACAACCGGTAGTTCATTATTACAGTAGGTTTTATGACGACCAAATATCTTGAAGTGAAATTTGAAATTTGACGGGGTTTTTTTATCAGTAGTTGGTGATACCACCACGAGGCATACCGCGTATGAGTCTCCCAGTGGACATTTGAGGGAGTCTGTTCCACTCCTCTTGCTGCGCCTGACCAAGTTCTGCTAACGTGGTACTTTGACGTTGACGCACACGTCTCCCTATCATGTCCCAGACGTGTTCAATGGGAAAAAGGTCTGGGCTCATTGCTGGCCATGGCATTCTATAGATGTTGTGCTGCTGGAGGCGAGCATTGACGATTCGTGCACGGTGAGCACGGGCATTGTCGTCCTGAAAAAAATGTCGACCCACATGCCTTGCAAACGGGAAGACAAAGGGTTTCAGTATGTTGTCCCGGTAGTAGCTACTGTCCAGTGACCCTTCTTTGCACACTATAGAGGGGGGTTTTGTCAGTCATAGTGATACCACCCCACACCATAACCGATCCACCGCCAAATCTGTCATAAAATCGCATTGTGACGTTGGCGTACCGTTCATTTTGTCATCGCCAGACCGGACCACGCCTGTCAAGGTAAGTCCAAAGTGAATAGGGACTCATCTGAAAACATGACACATGACCAGCGACGAATACCCCAGTTCTGATGCTCCCTACACCATTAACGTCTGTGAACAATGTGACGATTTGTCAAGGTAGGCACAACCCGGGGCCGTCGAACATGAAGATGGGCTGCATGAAGACGATTTCTAATCGTATTTGAGCTTGATTTCTTAGAGCCTGATTACGGATGAATCGATCCTGTACTCCTGCCGTTGCCCTGGGACGACCGGAACGGGGTCGATCGTCAACATTTTGAGTTTGTTGGTACCTGTTCCATAGTCTGCTAATCACTGACTTCGAAATATTGAAGGTGTTGGCCACTTCACGCTGACTTCTACCCGTTTGCAGCATGCCAACAGTCCGTAGACGCTCATCGCATTGCATACGCCGCATCGCAAATTCAAACAATAAAAATGACTAAAAACAAAACAATATTAACAACTGTATGATCAACGTAATGAAAATGATTGACAGAAATGTTCCACAGTGATTAATCGACATTCCTGAAAATTGTCAAAATCGAGAATGACACCCCACGCACGTGTTCGGGGCAACTGCGTGATGCACGTGCAAACTATGGAATGTGTTTCGGTGTGTTGATAAACAGACCTGAACGTTCTTTACTAGGATGTCTGTGGTCAAAACGTACGTTCGGTCTAATAGTTGATATTTACATTAATATTTCAGGTTCCCCTACTTTTTTTGAAGAGTATATATATCAATGAAAACCTTCTCAACATCTACTGTTCTAAAACGATTATCAATAGTCCTATTATTTTATTTTCTTACAGCCCATAGTATTTTGTTATAGGATGAATTACTATTATTTATTTCTCAGAATTCTAGTGGTGTCATTAAACAAAACAAAACAAACTTTAACTTTTTATTTATCAGTGTTATTTTTGCCCCAAACATGTTGAGATTTCCCTTTAAAGAACTTCTACAGGTGAAATTGTCAGAACGGCCGCTGTCGACTTTCTCGGGGAGACAAACTCATACAAAACAGACATATAGTTTCAGTCGGGGGACATAAAAAAGGAAAGTCTATAGTAGCCTACAGGCCAGTGGAGCTGATTTTAATCAAATTGGCTATCTATAGTCTTTTTTTCATACTATGGATTTACTACAAGCTATTTAAGCCATTTCTGAGCTGATTGTTTTCTAAATTGCATACAAAAATAGTATTCCAAAATATTTTTTGTTTTCTTCTTACGTCAAACCAAACTGAAATTATTTATATATATTAAAAAAATGATTATAGGAGAATGGGACAGACTGTTGATCCCACCCCTCCAACTCCGAAAGACTACAAACATAGCTTTATCCAGCAACCTCTGTTTCTATTAGCAGATTATGACTTTTGACGTCACTCATATGACGTCACACGCATAGCTACATTACAAAATTGCTCACTTAACCTCTAGGTCATCGTACAATGTGGCAGAAATAATAGTTTTTCCCTTAATTTTTATGGTCTGCAAGATAAAAATAATAACTAGTTACTGACGTCGGATATCTGCTTTATCCTGTTCAGGTCGAATGAGAAATTCCGCTCGACAGGGCCTCGCAGAATTTCCCATTCTTACCTTCATAGGATAAAGCAGATATCCGACGTCATTAACTGGGTATTCTCTATGTAAACCACGTGACTATGACGTCGTCATGACACGTCGTCTGGCCAACAGTAACTGTTACTGGTAGTACTTCGCCAAATGGCTGTTAATTTCTTTTTTTTTTTTAATCTGTTATTGTGAATAAAACACCACAGTTATCTATGAAAGACATAAAGGCAGTTATATATACAGGTAAGCACATTCTAATAGCCTATTTCATATAGTTAATTAATACATGTGACATTGCTTTACTTGAAAAAAACTAAAAAGTTGTGCTAATATTAAAAATAGAAACGAAAGGAATTTCCTTCCAACGACAGCATCACGGTCTTCAAATGAAGACATGTCAAATTTTATTAAAAAACAAACAAAAAACCCCCAACAAATTGGATTCTTAAAAACATATACACAAATACAATTAGCTGTTTTGAATTTATGTTTCACAGACCGTGTCGGTTCTTGCGCAGTTATTTTGGCGCCATAAATATGGATGCGTGAATTAACGCGGGAAAAACAAACTAAACAACCACCACTCATTTAATAGTGTGCAGTTGAGCAAAAAAGCTTTATACCAAATTAGTTTTTAAACTGCATTACCAATATTTATTTACATGCTCATATACCACTAGAGTTTCGAGCATATCTGTTCTGGGCCCTATCTCTGCAATCAAGAAGTTAAGTTCGATTTTAAATGGCACCCCACCCACATGGCCTCACAAGGGCCAAATTACATTTTATTTATATAAAAATAGAATAAAACAATGGCATTGTGCTTTATTTGTGTCAATAATTTTGGTTCGACAGGATATAGAATAAAGTTAAAAAGTTTTTTTGTTTAACGACACCACTAGAGCACATCGATTTTATTAATCAACCTTTGGCAATTTGACGTATCGGTGTGCGATTTTTATCTAAAAAATTTAAGTGTCATAAAGACTCCCTGTTTACGAATGTTTAGAGCCCACCACCAACCCAGCGAGCACTGCCGTGCATCTCCAGTAGAACAGAAGATACACTAAATGTTTTGCATAAAACCATGGAAAAGATCGCTATTCAAGACTGTTTTCCCAGGATTTTGAGATATATGTTGACTGTGTCATTTTGAAGAATCAATGTAATTTGTACAAATAATTTTTACGAGCATGCAGCTCGTATGCTAGCCAAGCTAGAGAGTCCTATATGATTTTTGCGAGCCTCAAGCTCCCAGATTCTGCTCAGAATTGTACACTGCGTATAGTCTTAGGGAAAAACCCGCAAAAGTTTTTCATTAATTGCAAGGAATTTTTCATATGCACCATCCCAGAGACAGGATAGCACATACCTGTACCTGTGTGTGTGTACACACTGCGGTTCTGGCAGAACTCAGTGGAAAAGTTAGTTTACTTCGTTTAATGACATCACTAGAGCACTAATTTATTAATCATTGACTACTAAATGTCAAACATTTGGTAAGTCTTAGGAAACCTACATTTTTCCAATTAGTAGCAAGGATCTTTTATATATGCACCATCCTACAGACAGGAGAGCACATACCAAGGCCTTTTATATACCAGTCGTGGTGCATTGGCTGGAACAAGGAATAATCCAATGGGCTCACCAACGGGGATCTATGGCATCTTTTATATGCACCATCACACAGACAGGATAGCACATGTCACAACCTTTGATATATCAGTCATGGTGCACTGGCTGGAACGTGAAAAACCCCAATGGACCCACTGATGGGGATCGATCCTAGACCGCCTGCCATCAGACAAGCACTTTACCACTGGGCAACACCACGACCCCAAGATTATAAGATGGAATCCCAAAATATCTATTATTATATGGTATCATTTTATTCCAGTGGAATCCCCCCCTCTCAAATTCAATGCCAGGTATGTGTGTGCATACTTGTCAGGTGTTTGGGTTTTGTAGGTTTCAGTCGCTTAATGAGGTTCCTTCATGCAAAAAGAAATGCATGGGATATTAGAATCTTTCCAAAGTCAAGATTACTAAAACAGAAAATAACTTCCATGCACTTCAGTCTAAATGCATCCAGCTCAAACATAATTATAGATGTAAGATTTGACATTTTTTTTGTGAGATCTCAAGGTCAAGGTCACTATTCTTTAAATAGAGAATAATACATGAGTGGCCATTTGATACCATTTATCTCACAAGTTGTTTTAAAATGTATCTTAACGAGCGAAAGCGAGTTTAATATCTTTTTAAGCAACTTGTGAGATAAATGGTATCTAACAGACATGAATGTATTATTCTATTTCTTACATATCCTCAAAAACCAGGCTTTAAACAAATTTTAACATCTTTTTCGACTAAGAGTTATTTACAGCCGCTGCATGTATAGCTAACTTGCACGTCACGGACACATGATTGTCAGGTTAACTATACGTCACAATGTAATCAATTTCCATTGTGTAGTTTTTCATTGGATATATGGCAGTGGTCATCACCTAGGAGCATTCAATCGTATGTCTTCCAATTGTTAACACACGTACATGTGAAAACAACCATGTGTTATCAAAAATAATGAATGGTTTTCTCACTAATGTTGTGTAAGAAAATATAGTGTAATTGCAAATTATTTATTCTAATTTTTTGTGTGTGGTTCATACTGAACAGACTCCTCTATAACATTTCTGAAGATTTGAAAATGGCAATTCCTGAAATTGCAAATAAGGTTAGACTCGTGCACAGCCCTCGAAATTCAAATCATCTTGTGATGGCAATTTGGTACAGATAATAATGTAAATACCCCATAATCAGGCCTTGAATTCGGTAAATATGAGGGCAGGGCCATTTTGCCTAGACCAATAGTTATTTTGGAGGGCATTACAACCAAAGATGCAAATAAGATTAAGACTCGTGCACAGCCCTCCAAATTCAAATCATCTTGTGATAGCAATTTGGTACAGATAATAAAGTAAATACCCCATAATCAGGCCTTGAATTCGGTAAATATGAGGGCAAGGGCATTATGACCAAGGATGCGGGGCAACAAGACAAACTTAAACAAGTATCTTAATATAACACAACAGCACCCATTCAAAAGAAATACCAATTACTATCGTGCAAAATAAGGCACAGTCATCTGGCCATGAGACTGTTTAATTAGCAGGGCATCGGAGCGTATGACTAGCAATACTAGGTATTGTGGCAATTTTCCGTTGAAATTGAGTCCTGCATAATGATAAAAGTGTCATTATAGGTCAATTATGCAACAACTTTTTGCATTAGCACTAGAAATGTGTGGTATACCGGTATACAGCAATATAAATTTTGAACAATTCGTATTGGAATATTTTTCTAGCATTTCAGTATATATGTTGCACGCGTGTTAGAGCCATCGTGAATTTTGAGTGCTGTGTGCAGAAAGACAAGTTTCAATGTACCAAATTAATATGACGCCATATACACTAGTGCAACCAAATGGCAATGACATACCACAACCTTTTATGTACCAGTTGTTGGGCAACGAATGGAATGAAAACAAAATCCATCAGTGATTCTTTTTGGGGTAGACTGGTGATGGTGGTTGAAGTTGTTCTGAGACAAAATCCATCAGGTTCTACCACTGAGCTAGATTCCACCCCTGCTATTAAAAAAAGTGATTCTTTTTAGGGTGGACAGGTGATGGTGGTTGTCCTGAGACCCAACTAGCAGCGGACTGTACTAGAATAAATTTTCTTGCACACTGGACAGGGTTATCCAGCTTTTGCACGGTGCTAGAAAAATCTGTCTGACCCTAGGGCTAGATAAATCTGTCTGCCCCGAGGGCTAAACGATTTCTACATATGCGTGGCGTCATAACTCATGTTTTACGATGATTGACGTCATAACTCATGGTTTTCAAAATTCAGTTTGCCAATTCATGTTGTATCATTGTTTAAAAAAATATTTAAACAAATTAATATTTTCAACTTTATATTTGTTAAGTTGTTGCATTTTTATATCATTGCATAAGTTGGACTATATTTTTCAGCGTATGATTAAATGAGTTTCATTGTTTGTAGGCGAAATGTTTACAAATCATTCTATAATAAACAAACCGTACGTAGCTTACAAAATTACTGTTTTGTTACTGTAATTAAATGGGCAAGAAAAAGAATCAATCACTGTTGTGAGGTATAGATACGGCAATTCCAACCCTCGGAACAAAATGTTTTTATAATGGCCTCACTAAACCTCGGCCCCCACAAAAAAATTTGTGTCCCTTGGGTTGAAATTGCCATACCTATACCTCACAACGGTCATAGATTCTATTAATATCACATTAAAGTGTAGCATTTTTGCTTTTTAGATCTGAGCCCTAGATCATCATGATTTGGAATGTTCTCAGACTGCTGGTGCTGACATGTTCTGTGGTCAGAGCTGAATCCCAGAAATGGCCTCTGTCAGGATCATGCGAACCATGCACATGTTCTGTAAGTAATTTAGAATCAGAACGTATAAGGCATGTTGATTGCTCCTACCTAGGCCTGACCACGATTCCAGAAAATCTACCAAAAGATGTGGATGTGCTTGATTTCTCAAACAACAAACTGCAGTCTGACCAAGTAAATGGAGTACAGAAATTCCCATTTCTTCAGTCCTTGTCTCTAGCTAACAATGATATTACTACATTGGATGATTCACCATTTTCAAAATCACCATTGTTAATGTCTTTGAAACTCACAGGTAACAGGATCAGAAAGCTGACAAACAAATCTTTTAATGGATTACAAAACCTCCATACAATGCAAGGCTTGAAGATAGACACAGCAGAACCACAGGTCTTCGTTCATTTGCTACAGCTTAAAGAACTTGATCTAGAAATTACAGCATATCAAATACCAGGGAAAATATTTGATGGTATCAAAGTGCATTCGTTAAATCTAACTCTTCCGAAAGCATCAGAACTTCCCAGTAATCTCTTTGCCGTTGGAATACATACACTAAAAGACCTTCACATTATAGCACCAAAAGTAAGGAGCTTAAATGAAGATGTGTTCAGAGGACTAATGTTTCTGAGAAAGATCTATCTAGAAATGCCACGATTAATTCATTTTCCTGAAAGTATTTTCAATTACCACAATGAAAGTGAAGCTAAAGTTAACAGTAGCAAATCCAGTAATCTTCAAGAAATACAGCTCAATAAAATACAGAATCTTCCCACTGACGTATTTAGCAGGCAAAAACAGCTCCTCGTTCTTGGAATCAAGAGAGCAGAAGAACTGAATGATGACCTCTTTGATGGCCTTGTCAATCTTCAAGTGCTCGAACTATCACAGACATTCATAAGCAGAATTCCAACAAACTGGTTTGCCCAACTCGGTAATTTGGTGTCTCTTTCTCTTAGAGAAACAAGTTTGAGAAGACTAGATGCAGAGAGCTTTACCGGCCTAACTCAACTGAAAACCTTAGACCTGTCCTTGAATTCATTGAGGGTAATCCCCAAAGATGCCTTCACACCTCTTCAGAATACCTTGGAGCATCTCGACTTGAGTGGAAATATCTTGAAGAGTATTGAAACAGGTGCATTACATGGAATGTTTTTTCTGAAAACTCTTCATCTCAGTGACAACAAGATGTCATCCTTGCAGAATGGGCTATTTAATGACTTAATTCGTTTAAGCTCGTTAAATATCCAGGAAAACAAGCTGTCTTTTCTGCCAGATGACATATTTTCCCAACAACAAAAGCTCAACAATGTGAATCTTGCATCCAATTCATTCAGCAACTTACCGCGTGCCTTACTTCAAGTGTCATATATGTTGATCAGTTTGGATCTGTCTCACAATCAAATCCATGACGTCGGCATCTGCATGACAGAAAAATTTCCTTTTCTAGAAGTTTTGTCTCTGAACTTTAATCCTCTGCACTGCGATTGTAACATCTTGCTACTGAGAGAAATGCAACCAAACCTAAACGTTGAAGGAGAATGCACCAGCCCAGATGAGTTTGAAAATCTGCATGTCGAAAAGATTTCCGTGCCAGACAGGTGCTTCAGCGAAATATGTGATTTAGTGGAAGAAGCTGTTCCTATAGAACCAACACCTACACCTACACCTACACCTACCAAACGTCTTCCAGGGACGGATGCTGGTGGCATTCAAGATACTTACCCTGAGACTATAGTCACTGAGCCGATTACAATGTCAAACACACCAAAAATCAAGTACACAACGGCAGTGGTCTACACCGAATCTAGCTCAAAGGACATCCAACCATCTACACCAGCTGTGCACCAACACAACACAGAATATGTCCATAATGAATCAACTACCGACACAAACGTCAGGAGTACTACTCAAGTCAGTATTCATGGACAACCAGAGCCAGCGGGAGCAACTAGCAGTGCCACGGGAGAAAGTGGACAGACAAGCATTTATAAAACTGTGGAGTTCCGTGCCGTCATTGGCACCGTGTCAGGATGTCTCTTTCTGCTGCTGTTTGGCGTAGTTATTTACTTGAAGAAGAAATATGAGAGTAAAAAGAGGTTCACACTGAAACGAAGAAATCACTCTGATGATGAGTAATGCATGGCTAAACAGTTCATTCAGTAGTTTTATCATTTTCTGCCTTGATCCTATTTGTGAAATTTATTTTGGCATGGTTGTAGATATTCACATATTTAAAAAAAAAAGGAGGTTTATCTGCATATTCTTTTTAAAATGTTAATCCATTTGTTCTGCTTTTATATTAAACTTGATGAAATCATTGTTTATGTTTAGTTTGATTTTGAAATGGATTTACATTCATCACAAAACATAACTTTATTTTGGCATGGTTGCAGATATTCACATATTTAAAAAAAAAGGTTTATCTGCATATTCTTTTTAAAATGTTAATCCATTTGTTCTACTTTTATATTAAACTTGATGAAATCATTGTTTATGTTTAGTTTGATTTTGAAATTAGATTTATATTTATTACAAAACATAACTTTGTAAGTTTCAAAATAAGGAGCTGAAAAACAAACAGTTAAACCCCCGGTATATGTAAGCAAGGTTTCTGCCAGAGGGTAAAATGGGTATTTTTTTAAGTTTACCTTTTGACAAAATTAACGTCTCTTAAAGGGACATACCCTAGTTTTTAAACACTAAAGCATATTTTTTTTACTATTATAGCCATTTTTGTTAACTGAAATCATACTTTACTTAGATTTTATGGTTTAGATTATCAATTTCCATACATTCAAAGTGTTTTTGGTCTTCCTGGTATTTTTAATATCACAAAATGCATTTATCATATTTTTAAAACTGCACGTGCGTCTGAGAAGTAACAGTTGTGGAGTAGAGTTTTAGTCTATTTTTAGATGGTATTTCACCATTTCAAAGTCACAGGCTCATGTTTCACTCAATTATAACTTTATCGAAATGTGTTAAGCTACTATTTGGATTAACAGACAACAGGTATGCACTTCTATACATCTAAGAGTACATATATCCAATGACTTTTGATGTACCAGAGATCATGCTAGGGAGTGATTCAGGCGAAATAGTCCCACCTCGCACCTATACCACTGAACTCCACCATGTTTATGTGCAAAGTTGAAATCCACTTTGCCTTCGATTTTTCAGCATTAAAATCATTACATGATTAGTAATATAGTCATCACAAATACAAACTGCAACGATGCATTTGCCGAATGATCACATATAAAGAAATCTAAATTGTTACACAATTTTCTGTTGTGTACCATAAGAATGAAAAGGAGATCATGCGACTAAATAGACTGGGATCTCGGGAATTTTTGTTAAAATCCAGAATACATCCAAACATTCCGAAGTATAAAACTTGTGAAAAGACAATAAAAACAATATTGGAAGACATTTTTTTTTCCATAAAATTACTTGGTATTATTTTTATTTGCATCAGTAAGGAATAGCAATTAAAAAGGCAAAAGAAAATAACTGAATTAATATGAACAATTTTTATATGCATTAAATTAAGGTAAAATAAATAATGTATTTTTATTTTTTAGTCTTGCTTTTTAAGTTAATTGATGTTCTTGAAAGGTTTTCATTAATTTTGCTATTAAAATTACAGAAGATTTCTTTAAAGTAACAGGCATGTCGAAACAGTATAATACCAGTTGATTGTATGGTCAGGCAACATTTTGTTTTCCAAATTTTGATTAGCGATATTTGTAGTCAATTAAAAATTGATTAGCAACTACTGTTACACGATACTGAACAAAATATTCCCTGATGGTTTATAGTGCAATACATCTTTACAAATTTATGTAACTAATAAATGATACACACACAGCCATATTTCCAACTCGACATTATTAACAAACAAAAAAGCCAGTGATAAATATTTATTTACTGCTCTCCAGCTGTATAGAGATGCTGCAGATATTGGTAAATAATTAAAAAATATAGTGTAAATGTAAATTATAAAAGCTCTATGATATGCATGGATTCTCAGTTTGCAGTCAAGTATCACGAACGTTTTCTGGTGATCTGTTTGTAATTCTTATTGTGCTTCACTTTAAATTTAAGTAATTTTGCATATCTTTTCAAAAGCTTTTCCCAGTAGCAGAACACATCTTCCATCTTAAGGTGATTCCAGATAAATTGTCTTCCCCTGAAATGACACCAAAATTTCATATCAGTTAAAGATTTTTTAATTATATTTTATTAAAATTTAAATGAAAAAAATAAATCTACTACTAAAAACACTTTTAACACATCGTTTTACTAGACTAGTTAAAAGCTAAAATAGTAGGTCAGTCGTCTGTAGGTATTTCAGCTTTTAACTCTCCTTAAATGTTTTAATCTTGAATGGAAACAGATGTTTGAATATGTGAAGATTGCTGATTTTTAGTTACTTGCACAGTTAACTTGGAGTACATGTAGGCTGGTGATATTTTGACACTGTGTAAGGCCTGTCCCAAAACCAACATTCTTTCCATTGTTCTTTTTAACCAAATGGCAAAATCATTCTATGTACATCCAATGAAAAACATTCTTAATCCAACCTATTTTGACCATATATTGGTGCTCTACAGACCCTTTCTTCTGAGTGTCTGCTACCTTCCACTCAAAGTTTGAAGAGTTGGAGATGTGCAGTCTGATAAATAATAATATTGCAAGTGAAATGCTCACCTATGCAAGTGAAATTGTATGGCAATTAAAATTTACAAAACATTTGTTTTGGGGAGTAGATTATTTTGTCAGCACCAAACTCATTATAACGTTATTTTACTGTATCAGATGACACATGTATCGATAAAAACTACATGCATAACTTCTACTATTTGGAGAGTATTTGCAAATTATGCATTTATAATATAATTAAATTTTCAAAGTCACCCAAGGTATTCTGAATGGAATATTATAAAAAGTTGTTCGGTGAATTCGATTATCGGGGTGTGTTAGATGCCACAATCTAAAAGTCCCATGACACATCAAAATGTTCCGATTGTAAATGAACTCTCAAAACACTGTAAACCAATCTCTGATTTTCAACATGTTTATGTGCTGCATTAAAAATAATAAATATAATATTAAAAAAAATAAAAAAATACATGTATATACAAGATCCTGGGATGTATTTAACCAGACTGAGCAAAAAAACCCATCGCAAGACTGGTTTATGCAATTCTAGTTAATCCAGATGGCCACATCGGGGACCAGACAAATAGTTTGCAAATGTTAGTGTCGGTGAACACATGGCAGTTTTCTGTAAATCACCTTTTTATTTCTAGACACACAAAACCAATGCCTTCCTTTTTAATAAAGTGTTTTCTAAGATGCACAGTGGAAAAACATGCAGCAACTTAGATACCATATATTTTATGATGATTAGATTCACTTGTTAATTTCACACTTTCAAATTGATTGTCTGTTTTTCAGTACCATATTATATCAGGGGTAGCTTTGGGTGAGAAAAACAATTTGCCAAACTGATTTTACCGATGATACATAATGCTTCACAATTCTGCGAAAATAAGTACAAAGTGAGGTTCTGTTAAATATACAGTACCTTTTGGCTATTTCTCTGACCACATCATCATTTTCTTTGGCAAAAATAAGTAGTTCTCTGAAAAACACAACAAAGGACTATGGAAATGGAGGAATGAAAACTAAATGTTTCATAAACTATCTGCAAAAATTAAGAGTTAAATGCGAAGAACAATAACTAGTATTACCAGGATTAAGTTCAACACAACTGTAAGTAGTAACCTACCTGACACGTTTCCTCTGTCTTACTTCAGTAATTACATCAATTTGACCACACAAAATCACACCCTCTAAGATCGCTTATGCAGTTGTTAAAAGTACTAATAATCCGCTAACCTGGTGGGCCCATATTTTCAAAGATATTTTAGCACTATGAAATCGTAAAACCATGGTAGGCCATGACGTCACTATGGCATGTGCTGTAGTGAAATCATAGCCTATGATGATTTTACGATTTCGTTGTGCTGAAGATAGTTATGTAAATCTCTACCCTGGCTACTAACAGAATGAGATCAACTAAATGTAAGACAAATTATGGATCTTACCGGACATCGGTGAGATCCTGTTTGACAGGGACGTAATGCACCCAGGGTTTCATGGCAGGATAAAAAAACTCCAGCCACTCGTCACCCACGTGGAACACCAGCGAGTCACACAGAAACAGATGCTTGAACCTGAAGCTGGCTGCTACACCTCGGAAATTAAACAAATACCTGAAATATAAATATATATATATTAATCATATAATATCCAGTGCAATCAAAACGTGATATTTTTCAGATCAAACACTTTAAAAATTTGATAACTTTGCAAATTACATTAATTAATTGAGGTTATGGCACTAGGTTTATTGACATTTAACCAAACGTACTAGGGTGACACTCCATAGTTGACCTATGCATTTATGGTCATCAAACAAAAACATTTCAATAGCAACTTTACATTGAAAGCTGCCATGCATTCAGAAAACAAAAATACTTAAAGCACCTAGTTTATTATTATATAAGGATATCCAAAATGATGTCATAGACGTTTGACGTCATTTCCATTCAAAAAGAAACCACGCCACATATTCTTACATCATATGAATATTGCATAATGGCTGACTGGAATTAAAGTTGCGTATACTGTGTATATTAAGCTTGAGCTTATGTTAAAGAGATTATTACTCTTGTGTGTTTCGGTATTGTTAATATGGTATATTGGGTATAAATATAATGTTTTATGCTCGCCAGAGGCTCACATAATACAATGTTTATTCCTAATATATGATACTGACAATACCGAAAAACACTCAAACACTGGTAATAACCTCTATATATTTGTAAAATTTAAAGGTTACGGTACCTTTATATAAGAAAGCATACCTATGAGTCATATGGTTTAAATCTATTTTACTGTAACAAAGGCTGTGGTATGTACAATCCTGTCTGTGGGATGGTGCATATAAAAGATTGAAAATAGTCCATGAAGTTGTGACAGTGGGTTTCCTCTCTTAATATCTGACACTATATAACTGTCAATAAAATGTGTTGAGTGTGTCATTAAATAAAACATTTTCTTCCTATTTACTGTATGTACACGTACTTGTATTCCTAATAACAAAGTAAAAAGTTATTTTCCTTCTTTTGCTTTCATGTACATGCTGCAAAGAATCTGACAAAATGCCTATGATATACATGTAAATGCTCCAAACTTTATTCGAAAACAAAGATGACACTGTTATACTCATTGCTGATCATTTTCAATACAGCCACTACACAGATGAGGAAACTCGCAAGGATTACATCAGTATTTAAGAGTGTTAACGTTACCATGTAGCAAAAATGCTATTTTAATTAAGAATTTTCAATATTTTTGTTTAAAACCAACATAACCTTTACTGAAAATGAAAACATTATGGAATATCATCTGATATTTGACTACAACTTTAAATGTTGTGTTGTTTACTTTATTACAAACTGCTTGTGGTAGGACATCGTAAACCATATTAGAAAATATGGAGAGATAAAGTGAAGTTCTGTCTGATTTCATTCATAAATAACCACTGGATAACAGTCATTTGTTGCCAATATGTTCAAAAATATTTTCATCTCTAATATTATATCATCAAATATTCTACCAAACAAAATGCCAATTTATTAATATTCTGTTTTTCTAAAAGACAGTCACAGAGAAAGGAATCGGAGGTAAAGACCAGCAATATATATAATAGGTTCATCCTACCTTTACAAAGAACCTGTGAGTGTGAGGATGCTTAAAAATATTATGCTAGGTAATTGACGATTCAAAATTCCTTGAAACGTACCTTGAAACACAGTAAATTTACTTACTTGAATTTGCAGTGTTCTTCAAGTTTGATTTCTTTAGCTGGTGGGCGATGAAGCGTATCCTATAATGAAGATACTCAAACAATCAAATCTACTCACAAGTTATTATTTCATTTGAAAATATTTTAATGAAATCAAGTTTTCTATAAACAGAGCTCAAATTTAATGGTAGCCATGCAGCAACGGGCGTGCGCAGGAAATTTTGCAGGGTGGGGGGGGGGGGGGAAGGTCAACGTGTCTGGCGAAGCCCGATAACATCTCAGTACTTCCATATCCATTCACAGGAATGTAAAAAAATCGGGATATGAATTTTTTTTCCGCCTAGAGCGGGGGGAGGGGAGATTTTCGACAATCAGTCTACGTAGGCCAAATGGCCTTGCCCTTTAATATGCTAAATTCGAGCCCTGTATATAAATTCATTATTGGTATAGAAGGAAAGAAATGTTTTATTTAACGACGCACTCAACACATTTTATTTACAGTTATATGGTGTTGGATATATGGTTAAGGACCACACAGATATGGAGAGAGGAAACCTGCCACTTCATGGGCCACTCTTTTCGATTAACAGCATGGGATCTTTTATATGCACCATCCCACAGACAGGATAGCACATACCACAGCATTTGATATACCAGTCGTGGTGCATTGGCTGGAACGAGAAATAGCCCAATGGGCCCACCGACGGGAATCGATCCCACACCGACCATGCATCTGACGGGCGCTTTATCACTCGGCTACATCCCGCCCACTTCATTATTGATATAGATTCATGGGCTTGAATTGTCATTATGAACACTACTTCTGAATAACTTAATGCCCTTACTAGCTGAAAAAATTATAACATTGTGTTTAAATGGGTCAGTCCATTGATGTGTCTTTAACCCCACCCCCTCAGAAAATCGAGATTTGAGTTGCAACTAAAAACTGTTTTTAAAATTTTTTAAAAATGTATTCATTAATTTCCAAGAATTTAGGGTACATAATTTTACCCTTTGTACCCTTTGACAGAAACCCTGAGATTGTTATACAGTGAAACTCCTCTAAACCGGACACTCTCGGGACCAAGTAAAAAGTTAAGAGGTATCCAGTTTCAAGAGGTTCCCTTCTGTACAGATATTTAAAAAGGGACCTTGAAAAATGTCTGATTTTGAGGGGATTCCGGTTTATAGAGGGTTCACTGTATATATTTTTATACCGCATCAGACTTCCATGCTTGATTCTTGGTATATTCTGCATCGACCAGGTCTGGCTCTTTTCTAGACAGCAGGATTAACGGATCTCTTTCCGAACTGGTTCTGGATCCTCTGAAAAACGCCTTGCTGACTTTCTTTTCCCAAGGCCATTTACTAGCTTCTCTGAAAATAGCAAGCATTACCAGTTTACCATCATCAGTTAATGCAGCGTTCCAAATGACTCGAGTTCAGTCATGTTCACAACTTGTAAGTTTCGAGTTCATGAGTGGAGAGTATTCCAATTGTCAGAACATCTTGTAACTTTCATCAAAAGATCAAACGCAGTCAACACATTCAGTGAAACATGCTTCCCACCAAAACAGAGCCTTCATGATACAACTTATAAACAGTTGAAAAAAATACACTAGTAATAGTTCTCACTTAGCTCTAATGCATTACAATGTATTGCCAGCCGGTTGGTTAACTTGTGTATTTCAATAAATATATTAGTTTACTATGCTCAAATACTTACCTTGCAAATAATTCTGCCATTTTGAATATGACACCATCTTAACTTGTGTCGTGAAAGTGGGCGTCAGCTTTTTCTCCTCAAGTTCTCCAGTTATGAATACGACTTTCAACATAATTGATTAGAATGCTATTCATGACTGGAGAAGTAGTGAACATGTTTCCAAGAGGTGATTGAAACATATCATAAGTTAAGGGGATGACAAGTACTAGTACCAAAAGGTGCACAAAAAGCATGCCCATCTGGATATATATATATATATATATATATATATATATATATATATATATATATATATATATATATATATATATTTACTTACATGTATCATGTAACAACATTGTTAAAAGAAATTATGAGTTCAGCTGGTAATAACAATATGTCAGACACCAAAAAGCCACAGTTTATAAACTGCCGACTGCCGAAGTGTTGTTAAACAACTATGTCATATATTTCCCAAAGACATTCGGAAGATGTCAGCAAATGGAGGGGGCAGTAATACACTCATTAATTTGCCTTTTAACTGGCTGAGAGGGCAATGGATAATTTTCAGTTATACCACCTGCCTCCCTCCCCCAACATGATGCCTGAATTTCCTTCTTTTTTATTAACTAATGTTTTACCTTGGAATAATCTCTCTTTGTTCATCCCATCTTCCAAGACCGGTGGGATATATGGGCCAGACAGCTGGTCCACCTTCCCAGAATGTCCACGCTGGATACATTATGTCCCAGTTCTGTGAATACTGTATGAGAAAGAGAATTAGAATCTGTAACATGATGAGGAAAAATATGGCATAAATGGCACCTGATATAGCTGAAAAGAACAAGGACTGGTATATGGAGACGGCTAACAAAAGAAGTTAAAAATTACTTAAAAAGAGCTGGTAGAAAAAACAGATGAAAGACGTCAAAAAGACAAGTAACTGCTGGGTAAACTGTAGTTTTTTCTTGTTTAAAAAAACCCTGTCCATCCCAGTAAGTATAAATCTCAATTTAAGAATATAGGTAATGAATTCCCTTTCAACATTATTATCTGACAATATTTACACATGGGAGCCAATTTAAAATTGTCCTTCCTGATAAGCCCGTATATATATGTCTAAATATTAAAATGAGAAACACGTGTCACTTTGTGCTCAGCTCTATTGATATATTTTCATCAGTGCAAGAATATGTCATATATTGTTTAATGATCAAAATGAAGTAGGTGCCATGTCTGGTATTATTTCTGGTATTAAAATGGATCTTATAGGTGACAATGACAAGAAAATCCACAAAATAGAAACAAGTGAAATACACATGCCGATCTTGAGAACTGACCACTTTACTAAACGAGAACACCGGTAAAGGTTTACTGTGGCACGGAGACTGGGGCCAGTCGCGAGTGTTGATTAGCAATTCCATGTCCGGCAGTTTCTTTATGATCTCCAGGATAAAATATTCCACTCCACTGCACCTGTTAAGAACAAAGTCAGATGTTTAATTTCAATGTAAGAACTAAAAAAGTTTAGATGGAAAAACATTAATAATGATAAGCAATTATCGCACTTGTGGCAAAAGCATATTTATACATGATTTAGAATTGCACGGTTCTTGTGAAAATGCCAATGTATATGAAATAATATATTCATCAAATATTTGAATTATGGGTTACATATATGTCTATTAAGCCTTCAAATAAGTGCAATTATTTCATTCCACTCTGGTGTCCTAATTACTGGGGAACTGCCGTCATTGCAGTCACAGGTAAATTGCATGCCAATGTAGACGGAGCTAATTACTGCATGAACTATTCTTTTGTTCTTGAATTTTCATCTGAAATCCAGTATACACAGCATCATGTTTAACTTTAAGTAGGATTTTATCCAATACCATGTGTTTCCTTGTTTCTTTCCATCAATATAATTACGTATGATCAATTTTAAGAACAATGCTATCATAAAATTGACCTGAAAGGAAACATGCAGTCATTTTCTCTGTAAAGTTTGTGGTTAACAATCTGGTAGTGGACACCTCGCTCTTTTGCCTGGTCAAACCTTTCTCTTGTAATGCCTTTCTCTTTATGTTCCCACACACTAAGATCTTCATCAATAACACTGAAATAACAACGACAGATCAAACGCTTAACTTGTTTTCTTTATATTTAAAAGGTGTTTCTTATTTACATGTACATTATATTAACAAGCATATAATTTTTTATTATTATTATTAACAGAGTGATCAACACCAAGTGCCAGATTTGCTTGTTTGGAATTTACACACACACACACACACACACACACACACAATGTACATACAGGTACCTGCATTTCTAATACTAGACATACACGTACAAATTAATATAATACAAGTGCCAGATTTGCTTGCTTGGAATTATATATTCAGGGTTTATGCCAGAGGGTAAAATGGGTATGGCACCATACCCAATTATTTTTTCAGATTATCTTTTTTAAGTTAACCTTTATTACCTCCTATCATTACTCTTAACCAATTTTCTTTCTGAAAAAGGCCCCCATACCCCTGTTGACTCTGGTTGCATTCAATTCCATAGCGCCATACCCAAAAACATTTTTCTGGCAAAAAAACTGATATTTACACACATACACACAAAATGTACATACAGATTAATATCAATTTGAGTCGAGTTGGCACTAGTCTGAAAATGTACACCAGCTGATGTAACAGTCTTATTGACATTACTCAAGTTCTGAAGATTAGATGTGACCATCATGTCTTTGTCTAGCACATGCCTACATGTATCAACTGACCTGTTCGAAGTTGGCGAAAACGATGCAACTGTCAAGTCTGCATTAATCAGGAGATGTGTGCTAAACATAACAGTTAGTGTTTTCCCTAGCTTGTTTTAGCATGGTGCGGCACCATTCCTCAATAGTCTAGCACCATCTTGCCTTAATCAGTGCCATGCTGCCCTGAGATTAAACAAGCCTTTTTCAGTAATTAATTCTAAAACTGCCTTTATAAAACACCCAAAAAGGTATTATTAATTAATCAAATATGCCATTCATTTATTAAAGCAAGTACATGTACATAAATTACATTAATGTTTATTCAATTAATTTTTGAGTATTTTTAATGAAATATAAGTGCCCCGAAAATGGTTAAAATGCCCCAAAAGTGTTTGGTCTACCATGCCTTGCCAAATTTCTAGGGAAATCACTAACAGTGTTTAACTTGTTCATGCTAATTAAACAGCACGAGTCATTTTGATATTAAATATATATCACATTGTTGGGTTTTCAATAAATTGCAATATACAGATTAATATTAAACTTAATTATTAGTGTCCTAAAGACCATATACATGGGCGTGGGAAAGTGCCAAAAAGGGGGGGGGGGGCGGGGGGCATACACACACACATATATACATGTATAAATATATATAAAAAAACATCGCCGCTCCCACATGCCCCCCTCCCCCCACTTCCTACGCCAGTGATATATACATGTAAGAAGAATAGAATTCCCTCTACAAGTATTAACTGGAATTTGTTTTTGGCTATTACATTTGTTCTGCACTGCCACTCATCTACAAACCTCATTCTCTTTAATGTTTACAAAACTATTTACGATAAGCAAATGGGGATAAGTACTTCAACTACCTGCTGTGACAGGAACAGTCTTGTTCACAATCTGTGTATGAACTCAGTGATTTGTTGATAACATCAATATACTTTTGCCATTTCTTCTGTGCAGCTGAAATGAATGAACAAAACAAATTTAATCAATGATCACACCCCATCAATTATTTTTTTAAATTCATCATTCTGGTCACCTAAAACATGTAACCTGGGTGGGCGATTGTTTTTTCCAATTTATAATATTGGAACTCAGTACTATTTTTATAGGGTTGAAGGTCAGTAGACTGTGTTTTTAAAAAATGTGGTGAAGCATATAGCACTGTTTTTTATTTAAATGATTAAGTATTCAAATTACATTTCTTTGCATCTGCCTACAACAACAATAAAACTGGGTGCATGAAGCTTCCATTTCTTT
The DNA here is from genome assembly GCF_016097555.1 of Gigantopelta aegis. Classification (NCBI taxonomy): domain Eukaryota; kingdom Metazoa; phylum Mollusca; class Gastropoda; order Neomphalida; family Peltospiridae; genus Gigantopelta; species Gigantopelta aegis. Next base: position 44,063,398 of record NC_054701.1, read on the forward strand.
TCTCCAGTGGATTTGCACAAATTATGAACGTCAATTTAAAAACACAAAAAATTTATGTGATGCCGATTTGCCAATGAGGGCAGAGATAATAACCCAGGGCTCGAAATCGCTAGTGGCCCTCAAAAAGCAATCCATTTTTTTAGACCTAGCATGCAAAATACATATTCACTTACCAAAACATAGCAGGTCTGTTATATATTTTAATTCCATAATGCTCTAAAATACATATCAGAGGCCCTAGCTTTTTAAAACACAATCCAATACCACATGCTATCATATGTACAACTGGCTCTGTAAACTAATATATATATATTTTTTGATATGAAGCCTAAATTATGCATGATGCATTGAAATACATTTAAGTCTATTAGACTACCAAAAGGTCACCCCACGACAGTAAAGTGAAAAACTATCATCCCCGTCAACATCTGATTAAGCTTTAAAAACAAAACAACAACATATCATATAGGTATACACTTCAACAGGGCTTCTAGATTATGGTAGCCCCACTCCCATGGCTAGTGATATTCAATGTTGGGTTAGTAAATACTATTGCCATGTCCGATGGCTAGTATAATATGTTTGTGTCAAATGTTGTAGTTAAGTTTATTTTGTAAATATGAATATCCTGCCCTCAGCCCAACCCCCAAATATTTGTATTTTTAAACTCTATCTCCCTCTTTAGGTGACATATCTTATTATTACTAATATTTAGTAAAATTGTATTGACTTAAGGTAAAGTAGGACTAGTGAATTTTTAATCGTGGCTAGTAATTTTGTTTAATCACTGATCCCATCATCATTGGGTCCCATGGCTAGTGAATTTTATAAAAATTCTATAACTTATAAGCCCTGCTTCAAACAAATGCATTTTATTAAAATATATTATTATAAATATACATATGAATTTTATGTGGGAATGGTCTACAATTTCCTCTTATAAATATAACAAAAATAAACAAAAACCAAATATTGAAAGAACGCCATCTTAAGTGTAAAATAAACAAATCAAAACCAAATTCATTTAAACTTTAAATAATGTTTTGGACCGAAATGTGTCACAGTACGCACATTTTTTATATTTGGAATGCGCCTCTTTACTTTCTTCTTCACACAGTCCGTTTTCACCTTTGTCACACGCATCATCTACAGCTACAGTCAAAATAATGTTTAACAAACACAAATATAAAACGTAATCAACTTTCATTTTCTCTGATAGACTGACACCACTATTTCTATGGAATATTATACATATATACGATCGTAGCAAATTTGAAGCTATCAGTAAATATGCATATGAAAGTAACTCCATTTAAAGAGTTCCATACCGGTAAGGATTCTCTCCCATGGATTGCTTCAGTTAGGTTTGACTGAGTTGCACTTAACACGAATTTAGGCTATTATAATTTAATATCAACTAAAAAACCCATATTTAGAAATATGTTTAGAATTATGACAAAAAGAGATGTTTTGGGCTTTACTGAAGACCTCTGCCATGATTTCAGACACGTTTTTAATATCATAGTTGAATTATACGTTACACTTACAGTTTAAAACAATATTTTTTAATTATCAAATTTCATTATTATTGAGATACCAACACTTCAAAGAGTATTATGCTAGATACCTTTATTAAATCAGATGATATTTCTAAAATTGACTGTTCCCAAAGTCATTAAAGGAGAACTTAATATACACACACACACACACACACACACACACACACACACACACTTATATAGCATTGCAAGAAGAGAGAGAGAGAGAGAGAGAGAGAGAGAGAGAGAGAGAGAGAGAGAGAGAGAGAGAGAGAGAGAGGGGGGGGGGGGGTTGTTGCCGCCATACAGGCTACTCATTTTAAAAAGCAGTAAGGAATCTATTATATAGATATTATACTTTCCCATATACCTGACAGTACATACCACGACTATTGTAACGACTGTTGTGTACCAATCGTGGTGCAGTGGTTGGGAAAAGTCCATCGTCGCACGTCAATTTACTACTGAGCTGCATCCCGCTTGGATTTTAATAAAGTAGCTATTAGTTTAATGCGATTTGGTCTTTTTGTCCAGGACTGTGATTATTGATTAATTGGTGAGAGATAAGTCGGTATTGGCCTAGTGTCCTTACATCTAACCATAGGCCTATACATTTTTTAACATTGACTCTGGGAACTGTTTTTAATTAAAACGCTATTACCGGTATTTTTTATTTAGGGTTAATTCTCCTTATATTATGAGAAACACTGCAAATTACAGTCTGGCCATAGACGTACGGGCTCCCATTTCTGTAGGGGGACAGGCTGGATTTTGCCAGAATTAAGCAAAAATGCCCGAACCTGGATAACATTTGTTTTTAAATATTAGCTATATTAGCTAAATATTAGCTACCAAACAGCTATATAGAATTGCAAGCGAATCACTACGCATTTTTACATGGATTACAACTAATTTTGAGGTTAGAATAATGGAAATGCATAGTAAAAAGGTCCCAGGTTATAAATTTTCCCCGAATATCTCTACCATATTTACTCGAATTTGAGGTTTTGCTTCAGCATTAGGATATGCCCCCTATCTCGTTTCAGATCTCCTTTGAGTTAAAGTCGTGAGTGAGACACTACTCCTCCACCCACCTTTTACTATTCTATTCCATCCATCCATCCATCCATCCATCCATCCATCCACCCATCCACCTATCAATCCAACCTATCCATCCACTCATCTTAACCCCCAACAAAAACGAAGAAAATAGACATGACTACAAACACACCCGTACATCCTAAAGATACATGCACACACGCGCATACATTCGCAAGAACACACACACACACACACACACACACACATACACACGCGGACGCACGCACGCACACAGGGCCGTAGCTAGCATCGGGGCAAGGCCCCCCCCCCCCCCCCCGAAAAAAAATCGGAAAGCATTATAGAAACTTAAAGAAAAGGAGATTTAGACTATTAACTACTCAGTTGCCCCCCCCCCCCCAAACAAAAAATCCTAGCTACGGCCCTGCGCACATACACTTTCGCCTCTCTCTCTCTCTCTCTCTCTCTCTCTCTCTCTCTCTCTCTCTCTCACACACACACAGACACAAATACACACACTCAAACACACACACACAAACACACACGCACACAAACAAACAAACAAACACAGACACACACACACACACACACGCACACACACGGCCTGCAGGAACAAAGGGAAGGGTGGGGTGGGAGGCTGTTCACCTCACTTCTGCACGCAAATATACGGGTGTTTTTTTTTGTCCCACTCCAAATAGATAAAAGGTTTTGCACCGTGCTCCTACCCCTTCTACCGATTGCGACCTCCACTAGAGATCGATTGTGCACTATTAACATTAGTACAATGCCGATAATAACTGGTCCCGTTATACATGTCCGGTTTATTTAAAGCTAGAGTCTTGACTACGGCGGTAAATCGCAGCTTGATGACGAAAACAGTTGAACGTAAAACTCTTTTGACAAGTTGTATGTAAAAGAGGAAGACCGTGCAGCAGCTGAAGTCGGTGCTTTCCTAGGACATGTGAAATTATTTCGATCATGAAGTGATAAAATTGCTACAGTAAGAGAAGAGATTATGCCTGGAAACAGGTTGGTTCCTGTTTCTAAGTATGACAGAACAAGTAAAGCAACACATTGGTAGGTACTTTACAGTTCTGGAATTGGTAGGTACTTTACAGTTATCAGAGGCGGATCGGGGGTGGGGGTGGGGGTTGGGGTTGCAACAGGGGCCCGCCCCTTAAATTTTGCGATAGTTATAATTTTATTATATATTAATTTTCATTTTTTACGACCCCCATCCAAACCTCCCCAATGTCACTGCCCCCCCCCCCCCCCTGGATTTTCTGGAGCCTCCACCGGTTATAGAATGTACACGTGTACACATAGTAATTATATTATACAATACTATATAAATATCTTTACTACCTTTTGAAAACCTACTGATTTTTAATTAATTTATTTTTAGCTTTGTATAATAAACGAAAAGCTTTAACGATGTAGGCCTACAACAACTTCAGCTCTAGGCAAAATGTTTGATGTCACTGAACTTTTGCCCAAGCACACATGTATGCTGGAATAGTAACTGGATATGAGCACGTACATATAGTATTAGGAGTGTGTGCATGGAGTTTAGCTGGGGGAGGGGGTAGGTGCGTGCGTGCGTGTGTGTGTGTGTAAATGTATGTGAACTGTAGCGACCGAATTTTATAGGGTGTTGAGAGCTGCTCCCCAGGAAAATATATTGAGAAAAAAGAAAATTAGCCTGAGCGGGGAGGGGTTTTGACACCGAAACCCACCCCTGCACACGCGCCTAAGTACCCAACCGCCACCATCACATCATCATCATCATCATCATCATCTTCTGCTGCTGCTACTGCTACCTCTACCACTACCACGGCCACTACCACTACTAACCACTGCCACTACCAAAATCCTGGTCCCGATGATGTATTGATGGAAGATTGCCTTTCAGGCCTGTACGACTCGATATGAATGTGTAAGACAATACCATCAACATGGCATCAATAGCGTGATATAAGCCCAGTACAACGTGCTTGAACCTGTTACTGCTGCTAATACTGTTACTAAAAGACAGTTTGTTTCGTTTAACGATACCACTAGATCACATTTATTTGTTAATCATTGACTACTGGATGTCAGTCATTTGGTAATTATGACATAGTCTTAGAGAGGAAACCCGTTACCTTTTAGCAACAGCAAGGGATCTTTTACATGCACTACCCCACAAGCAGGATAGCACATACTACAAACTCTGATAGCCCAAGTGTGATGTTACTATAGCTGCTGCTACTACAATTACTTACATGTATAAAACAGAAACCCATGGAAAAATAAACTTATGTCCAATTTTAGTTCAAGCACATTGTCCTGGACAAGCAACCCACTGACCAAAAATATAGCTTTTTTTGGAACGGAACTACTTTTACCCTAGTTATTGGATTGGATTACATATTAACGTGCCTATATCCAGTTAAGGTTCAAGCACGTCTCTCCCGGGCACAATCTTTGACTTCGTCAGTGACTGGGTCTGGGACAGAAGTTATGACTTAGTTATGATTCCAAAGGAATGGTGACCTTTGACCCTGCAACGTAAACAAACGATGCGATGTTAACATATAATAATACAAAATAACTTTATTAACATGGTATTTATTATTATAAAAATATTATATTATTCGTGTAAGAATTATTTTGTTTCCGTATATAGATACACTAGGCTACAAGGCCATCACTATGTGTAGACGAACTACACTGAAAAACGGTAAAGTGAATAAAACGGTTAATTAAATTTCACTTATTTTTCGTATTATGTAGGATTGCATTCGCCATTCTAACCTTCACAGGATAAAAACGATATCTTAAGACAGTAACCAGTTGTTATTTATTTATTTGTTTGTTTATTTATTTATTTATTTATTTATTTATACACAGCGAATATATTTAGCATGCAAACATTTCGGTGTTATGTACAGCTTACGGCCAATAAAATCGCATATGTTATAGATAGTAATTGAAAACTACCCAATTAAAGCTAACGTTTAACTTTTGGAAGTAGGTTTCACTGTCAACTGTCAATTAAATCCACAGGAATTAACAGGGACGATCAGTATATTCGCAAGCTACTGGGAGAATGTCTGACGGCAGCATTAGTGGAAATCGTCGAGAAGAAACCCGATGATGCAATAGAATACCTCGCGCAGTATCTGTACACATTCAGGGTATTAGACATTTTTCTTTCTTCACTTTTAATTTTTATTTTTAACACAATCAAATAAGTAATTACTACTAGACCCCAGGTTCGTACCAGATATAACTTAAAGGCATACTGTCACGGATTTAAGGAACTTATTTCTCTAAAAATGGATAACAACTAAAAATTACATTAATTGTTGGAAACCAAATCTAGCTATTGCATCACCTTAACTGAACCACAGTGGAGTGAAATCCATGTCAAACTTCTCGGCAATTTTAGTTTTTGAATTATGGACCATTGCCATAATTCAATTATTTTTACAAAATATCATTAATAAATGGAGTATGGTGGTTATGAAGATGGTTGAATAAAGTACATTTAGGGACAAATCAAATTATTTTTGGTCAGGTAATACTTTGTTAGACCATTAAATAGGTCAGTGGTCTGTGACAATATGCCTTTAAAATAACTGCAGTGAAAAAACAACAACAAAAACAAGAACAAATAAAACACGTATGAATTGAAGGCAAAGAAATAATAATGTTTTCTCCAACTAGACATAGACTGTAGCTAAAAAGTCACTTTCAATTTTTATTTTTATTTTACCTGACAAGGGTAACTGCTTCGTGCCTCTCTCCGCCAATTATGGCCTTAAGCCCATATGCATCATCTTACTGGGTTGGGTGGGTGGTTGACTGAACGTGGTGTTAATATTGATGCGTAGGTCTTGCGAAATAGCTCTCTAGTTAATAGTTCGTAAACACCCTTGAGTTCCATCGAGTTCCATCCCTAGGATTTACGCATGACTACCTGGGATGCGTTATGCCATTTTATTTATTTTGTTTTTAAATTTGACCTAATATGAAATTGTATATGGTGGGGATGCGAGCTATCCTTTTTTTCTCGCTTTTTTTCTTCTTCTTCTTCTTCTTCTTCTTCTTCTTCTTCTACTTCTACTTCTTCTTCTTCTACTTCTACTTCTTCTTCTTCTTCTTCTTCTTCTTCTTCTTCTTCTTCTTCTTGGGCGGGACGTAGCCCAGTGGTAAAGCGCCCGCTTGATGCGCGGTCGGTTTGGGATCGATCCCTGTCGGTGGGCCCATTGGGCTATTTCTCGCTCCAGCCAGTGCACCACGACTGGTACATCAAAGGCTGTGGTATGTGCTTTCCTGTCTATGGGATGGTGCATATAAAATATCCCTTGCTGCTAATCGAAAAGAGTAGCCCATGAAGTGGCGACAGCGGGTTTCCTCTCTCAATATCTGTGTGGTCCTTAACCATATGTCCGACGCCATATAACCGTAAATAAAATGTGTTAAGTGCGTCGTTAAATAAAACATTTCTTTCTTTTCTTCTTCTTCTTCTTTTTGAAACAAACAATATATATTTAAAATAACAGAACCTCTTAGTAGGCATTATTTAATTGCAGTTCTATTATTTTCACAGATTTTAAGCTCTGCCTAATTGTGAATGCACTAATTATAATATCAAAATATGTATCAGATATAAAGCTATATAAGTTTGGTATATTTATAATTATTATACATTTATTTTCGTTAAAAAATATATAATGTATCAATACTACATATTTCTTCATACTATTTTGGTAGTAAATCTTAACGCAGAGATGAATTTTACTTGTAGAATGCAGGAAATTGCATTTCAGGACATTTAGTTTTCAAAATTTTACGGGGTTCATATTCCCCGAACCCCCTAGAAACTTTGCTTTACGCCTACGATCTCAGTGAGGCCCCGCAATGTCTACTTGCATCCACCGTGCCTGTATTTGTTTTCTCTTTTTAAGAAAAATCTGACGCCATATATAACCCTAAATAAAAACGTGAGGAGTGCGTCGGTAAATAAAACATTTCTTTCTTTCTTCCTTTTAAGAAAAACAACCCACTTGAGAACGAAATTCTCTCAGTTGCGAAGGAGCCTCAATCTGAGCAGAGTAGAGTGGACTTGCTTGATCACAGTTTCCATGGAAGACAATTTCTACCTGACCAGTTTTGTGTGCAGCTACCAGTTGTCCACCGAGAACTAGATTCTGTGTTTAAACAAATAGATGACTTTTTTGATGATGACGATGTCACGTAATAAAAAAATGCAGTTAGAGTCATTAAATAATAAGCATGTAAATGAAGTGTCTTGTTTTTGTTCTATACATTCAGGGCCGGGATTGATTGTTCTATCCTGTCTATGAGATGATGCATACAAAAGATCCCTTGCTATTAATGGAAAAATGTAGATAGTTTCCACTCTAAGACTATAATGTAAAAAAACCCACCCCAAATGTTTGACATTAATAAATCAATGTGCTCTAGTGGTGTCATTAGACAAATTTTTTAACTTTTCATGGGCGTTAACTCTGTGTGCTATTCCTCATCATGGTGCAGGGGTGGCAACATTATCGTAAGTGACAACATTATCGTAAGTGACAACATTATCGTAGATGGCAACATTATCGTAAGTGACAACATTATCGTAAGTAACAACATTATCGTGGATGGCAACATTATCGTAAGTGACAACATTATCGTGGATGGCAACATTATCGTAAGTGACAACATTATCGTAAGTGACAACATTATCGTGGGTGGCAACATTATCATGGGTGGCAACATTATCGTGGATGACCACATTATCGTGGGTGGCAACATCGTGAGTGACAACATCGTGGATGGCAACATTATCGTAAGTGACAACATCGTAAGTGACAACATTATCGTGGGTGGCAACATCGTGAGTGGGTGACAACATTATCGTGGGTGACAACATCGTAAGTGGCAACATTATCGTGGGTGGCAACATTATCGTGGATGACAACATTATCGTGGGTGGCAACATCGTGGGCGGCAACATTATCGTGGGTGGCAACATCGTGAGTGGCAACATCGTGGGTGGCAACATTATCTTGGGTGGCAACATTATCGTGGGTGGCAACATTATCGTGAGTGGCAACATTATCTTGGGCGGCAACATTATCGTGGATGACAACATTATCGTGGATGACAACATTATCTGGGTGGCAACATTATTGTGAGTGGCAACATTATCGTGGGCGGCAACATTATCGTGGGTGGCAACATTATCGTGGGTGGCAACATCATCGTGGGCGGCAACATTATCGTGAGTGGCAACATTATCGTGAGTGGCAACATTATCGTGGGTGGCAACATTATCGTGGGCGGCAACATTATCGTGGATGGCAACATTATCGTGGGCGGTAACATTATCGTGGGTTTCCTTGGGAGTGGCGAATACAGCATCTGTGATAATATTTTAAAATATGTTTTTCGTTTTATGTTGACAATTCTGTGTCATATTGGTTTATATTCCACAGCTCCATACACTGTTTTCATTCATTCATTCATCCATTCGTTTCAAACAGCATTAAACTGCAATATGTCTTTTCATGGGAGTTTCCCCCGTGTTAAAGTTAAAGTCATACCCAGTACCAGCCTCCATTTTTAAGCATTTAAGCGTACGAGACGGGTGTGTGCGTGCGTGCGTGCGTGTGTGTGTGTGTGTGTGTTTGTGTGTGTTTTCACCAGCAGTGCAAACAGTTCAGCTGTAATGAGGCTTGGTATTCATACATCGGGTTTTCCTTGTGACAAAAGTGGGGCGCGATAATTTTTGATAAGCAGGGGCTGGCATGCACAAATTTCAGCTAAAGATTCACAAATAACTGTGGTCCTGTCTGTGGGATGGTGCATATAAAATATCCATTGCTACTAATGGAAAAATGTAGTGGGTTTCCTCTCTAAGACTGTGTCAAAATTACCAAATATTCGACATCGAATACAATGTGCTCTAGTGGTGTCGTTAAACAAAACAAACTTTAACTTTTATTATGGATGAGTACATGCATTGCTATTTATAGTGACCGATCGTGTTTTTTGTTGTTGTTGTAACCGTCATGTTGCCAGCCAATGGGTCATTTTAATAGTGAACATTACGTATTTGGATATATAACATACATTTGTATATTTATTTATAAAGACATATGATGACATTAACTCGGTAAAAAGACTGTTAGAAATTACAATGGGCCTTAAATGTTCACAGCACATTGATGATTTTAATAGACACAAACACTAATGGTATTAAAACTGAATAATTTAAAATAATTTAAAGAAATCTACATTAATATGCCCGTTTCTTTTGTTGTTCAGTATATTACTTGGAGATGAAGCTCGACATCTCCTTTTCTTCCAGTGGGATCGATCCCCGTCGGTAGACCCAATGGGCTATTTATCGTTCTAACCAGTGCACCACGACTGGTATATCAAAGGCCGTTTTGTATGTGCTATCCTGTCTGGTGGATGGTGCATATAAAAGAGCCTTTGCTACTAATGGAAACATGGAGCGGATTTCCTCTCTATAACTATATATTCAAATTACCAAATGTTTGACATCCAATAGCCTATGATTAATAATCAATGTGATCTTATCGGAGGCCGGACTCGGGATAGGCGTGTTCGAAACCATAGAGGTATATGAACACGTTAAACTTCTAGTCAGTCAAGTAAAACAAAACAAACTTCTCCTTTACTTGTAGCCTCAATTTCATTTAAAAAACAACAATAACAACAGAACGTATAATGACTGTAAAGTTGTAAGTGTGCCTATAACGTGACAAGACAGTCAAAACATCGGGAACTGTCGTAAAAAGTCGTGACTTACATTAACCATTACACAGCATATTTGTTTTTAGAGAGCGATGGGCGGAAGGCTTCTCTGATGTTAGCACGTGTTTGTGTACTGTCTTACCCGTTGAACTGACGTCATAGAAGACAATAAAGAAAAAACTAACGTTTAAGTTTGTTTTATTTAACGACACCACTAGAGAGAGAGAGAGAGAGAGAGAGAGAGAGAGAGAGAGAGAGAGAGAGAGAGAGAGAGAGAGAGAGAGAGAGAGAGAGAGAGAGTCTTTAACATGCCCATACACCACTAAGGTTTCAGGCATGTATGTCGCGGGCAAATCTCTGGATAGCCAGTGACTTGGTCCGGGACATTGATTTATTAATCATCGGCTATTGGATGTCAAACATTTGTCAATTTTGTCATATAGTCTTAGAGAGGAAAGCCGCTACATTTTTTCATTAGTAAAAAAGGGATCTTTTATATGCACCATTCCACATACAGGATATCACATACCACGGCTTTTGGTATACCAGTCGCGGTGCACTGGCTAGAACGAGAAATAGTCCAATGGGCCCACCGACGGGAATCGATCCTGTGTTTGGCTGGGTGGGTGGATTGAGGAAGGAGTGAGGGTATTGTCCACTCGATTCTAAAGCCGAGGTATGAGGTTACTAGAATATGCGTCCCTCCAAACGAAGGAGGAATTAACTGTTTCCCACTTCCAGTTGCTGGCATGTTCCGGTGCCTATGTTTTGATACTCTAAGCAGGGCTCGATCTTAGTGGTAGCCCGGGGTATTTTGGCTACCGATGTCTCACTCGGACTACCAGATGTCTAAACCCGGTAATCCGCCAGGCTACCAAATGTTTTGGCATGTCCAGTCACTCCACAATCAAGACGTTTAATTCATCGGTGTCTGAAATTCCACGTAAGAGTCTTACGTGCATTCTTCAACATTGAAATCCGCTTACAGTCACAGGAGTGGGTATAAACGTGATGACGAAAGGTCTCCACAATGTCTCACTAACGCTACACGGTCACCGCAGGCACTGCCAAAGTGAGCTATATGTGCTCTGAACTTATAGGTCTTCAGCACTTTTAAAGTTCGCACTGATGTGTTCAGAAGCTTGCCTAATTATGATGTGTTCCCATTTGGAACGTGTAAGCATGTTGTACAGCCTTCCAGTGTAATGTTTGCATTTTCCCCCCTTTGCTTATTCAGGACCAAAGTTATAGCGGTTAGTTTAGTTACCTGTTAGTTTGAATTCAAGGGCCGTCCTAAATGATGGGGACGGGACTGTTTTCTCCCAGAAAAATGTGAAAAATGTCCTTTTTCAGTTTAAAAAAAGAGCCCTTTTTATTCACCCGAGGAAGACCCTATATTAGTCTACTATGCTCTGAATCCAGGCGCGGACATAAACGTTTTTAACAGGAGCGTGGGAGGACGTAACAAATGAAATGCAGTTCGGTAGCATTGATAAACATTATTAATAACCTTATACAAATGCAAATTAATTAATTGGCCAAAAATGGGATGGGGGTGGGGGTGTTTTCTCCTTTTGCCTATACCGTACCTGTTTTGTGTGTTTGTTTACTGTCCTCTGCCTTCCCTCATAGTAACTTTAAACAAAGTACGGCCTCGAGTCTTTAAATGTTTCACAACAACAACAACAACAACAACAAAAGAGTTAAAGTTTGTTATAGACTAGTCTATATATCGCCTGCGCGTGCTATAACCTCACCGTGGTGCAGGGGTGTAACATTCTCTTTGAGAATGTTCCAGTAGAGCACAAATTGAAATTTTGAGTAAAAGTCAATATCTATCTGTGATATCTGTATTTTTGCACAGTTCTTTACACTGTTTTTATTTAAATTTTGAATTTTTAAATTGATGTTGATCATCACCGTATTTGTTTGCATTAACCATAGTTTGACACCCAATAGCCGATGTATTTTTCGTGCTGGGGTGTCGTTAAACATTCATTCATTCATTCAGTCTATATATACAACACAGTGTATGATTCGTTTTCATCAAGTGGTACTAAGTTTATAAATAGGGGGTCGAATCAATATATTGAAAAAAACCCCAATGTACTTGAGCGGGGTTGGTGGGTCGTGCGACCCCTGAAACCCTCCTCCATGCATACACGCCTGATTTAGCAGCCAACTGCTTTAAGAAGTGAGGTTTTAAGCTACCGATGTGTACACACATGTATCCCGTTCTTCATTACCACCTGCATATATTTCAACTAAAAGGAATAAAATAGCTGCGTCTGGGTCTAAGTCTAACATTATCTCACATTAGCAGAAACAGTCGAAATCTGACAGCAAGCTGCCAATGTGTGTATTTCCACTTGTAAAATAAAATGTCAGATTCGTGATGGATCTTTCGTACATGTGTTAGTTTGTATTTGTTTCTAACCGAGAGAATGTATTTCACATTCACTAGTTTAGCTGCAGGTTAATATTTGCTTAACCTTCTACGTCACTGAGAGCAAAATGTTCGTTAGGCAAACCCTAAAGGTAACACTAAACCAAATAACATCCGGCCGGGTCAGAGTTCGAGATGCACTAAAACTTTTGATAGAGCAGTTAATACTAAAAGTCCTGTCATTGGTAATAAATGTGACAGTGTTTGTTGTCAATTTTTATTTGTTATCTCAGTCTAATTAAAATTAGCTCCACTATTACATGTGGATCTAACAGCAGCCCGTTGGAGCTCATGTCCAGTTGACCTTTCATTCGACCAATCAAAACCTTACTTGCAAAATCATGCCAGTGATTTGAAAAGAATTTGAAAATATTCGGGATTATGCCGAGGGTATACGAAATGATTCGGGTGAATTACGAAGTATGCCGGAAACTAATTGCAATATAAAATGTTATATAAAATTCGTTTTAAGACGGTAAAAAAAAAAAACCCGTGATGGTATAGCCATAAATTCTGTTTATACTAGTATATAATCCAGAGTTTATTACTGCACTTTCCCCCCTGTTTTTTTCAATGTTGAAATAGACCAACAAGTTCGCCTATTCCATAAATAGTCTCGCCCGATATTTTTAGAATTTGCATGCTCCCGAATAACGCTATAAAAGGCGAAGTGTAATTGGTCGATATTTAAATTGTTATTTATAGATGAAATGTCACCTGGACATGGGAGTCCACGCAATGCTGTTAGATGTACTGCTAGACCCAGTAGAGCTAATTTTAATCAGATTGTTGTTATCTGGGCAATAAATGTATTAATTTTATTTCATCTAGTACCATTGTGTCAAGGGAGTCAGCTCTATGTTCCCTCAGCTCTATCTTCTCTAAGAGTTAGGGTTCCTCAGCTCTATGTTCCCTCAGGGTTATGGTTAGGATTAGGGTTAGTTGAGGGAATATAGACATGTTAATACTTTGTGGGAGGGGTTGGAGTATTGATATTTATGGGTCGTTCTTTTGTTGCATATAATTTTTTTTTTTTACATACGTTAACAGTGTCGCCTATGGGATTTTATTTGGTATAGTACAACCCATAAGCTTTACTGCATCCTGAACTACCGTTTAAAAAATGGGACGACGACGGCTATTTTATATTTAAATTACTATTTTATTGTTTTATGATTGAAAGAAAAGGATTGTTTCCTTGTTTTAAATGAATAACGCTAAATAAGAATTGATAACATGGGGTACCTTAATTTTTAATTTTTAATCTGGTGGGTATGCCACATCATTTCTGCTACGCACACATGGTTTAAATCACGTTTTATTTTAATGATGGTGGGTATATAAAAACATTCAATTCTGTAACAATCATACACGAAAATGTAGTCCGTGATTTTATGAGTCAGTCGAGTTGCAAGCATTTTTGTTTTTAAAGGGACATTCCCGAGTTTGCTGCATTGTAAGATGTTTTCGACTAATAAAATATTTCTACGATTAAACTTACATATTAAATATATTTTCTTGTTTATAATATCAGTGTCTGTATATTCAGTGTGTTTCTGGTCGTCTTAATATTTGTAAGAAGTCCAAACTGGATTTTGACTTCAAATAATTTCGTACGTACGAAAAAATCTTTTGTTTAGGAAATAAAATGAAATGTAACCTAGTACAAATATTAGAACGATCAGAAACACGTTTAATATACAGCCACTAATATTGTATGCCGAAAAATATATTTGATATGTAATTACAGTCGTCAAAAGGTCTCTGTTAGTCGATAATATCTTAAAAATTGCAGCAAATCAGGAATGTCCCTTTAAAGGTTGGCCTGAAAAAACCCCAACTTCCACAGACCGGCTACCGTGCTTCGTCTTCTGTCAACATATTTAAACAACAAATGGCTAACAAAGGTGTCAGGGTCAACAGGAGGGTGTGTGTGTGTGTGCATAGGGCCCCCACTGTCGTAGACAGGGTTGTATATGGGGGTTGGTCACCCACATTGGGACGGGGCAACAACATTGTCCAATAGTTGTTATGGGGCGACAGGAAAATATATAACGTGATGGGGACAACAGAGATGTAATTGGTTGAGGGTGAAGGGGGGGGGGGGAGGGGGGTGGTAGGGACATTGCCCCATGGCCCGCCCTCTGGCTACGCCTGTGCTATCCCCCCTTTCCCGTTAGTAGACCAGTTAATGTACATGCGCCTGCCACCAGTTGCTGACATCTTCCAACAATGCCTTTGATCAAATAAAATAAGCATTGGAAGCGGGGATGTGAGTTGGGGAGGGGAGGGGAGGGTGCAGGGCCCTAACTCTGAAGGGTAGACATTGCCATCCTGCTCCCTCCAGCTGAAACGCGAATTACTTTATAACTATCCCGTCCACTCGCTGGCTTCATCGTCTGTCGTATGTGGTTAAAGGATAAATGTAATTGAAATTAAAATCACGTCTTGTCCACAAAATGCGATAAAGACCTCTCTGTGAACAACACAGTTTCAACTTAAACGGCTTTTCGCCGTGGAGGCGAGTTTGAACCGAGTACACTGGGATTGGTTTTTAAGAGACTCCAACCCGCTAATTAAACGTCGTCAGAAACGCAGGTCACGTCACAGAACAAGACACGGAAGACCCAGCCGAATGCATTTCACACCAATACGACCAACGGGTCAAGACGAAAACAGGCGACACGGCGTTAACATTAAACATACGATTTAGAGTAGATACGTTTTTTTTGTCGCTGTCGACGACGACGATGACGATGCTGCTGATTGCGACGTTGGTGCTGTTGGAGATGGTGATGGGGACGGACTGCCAGATTGATTTCCAGGCATCTCCAGACGACTGTACGAAGTACAAAATTAACATCAGGGCTTTTTCTGTCCCCTACGAGGTGGCCATGGACTGCCCCCGGGGTCTGGTGTTCTCGCTCAGACGTCGTCGGTGTGTGCCCAAGTACAGCGAAGACAACGACCAGTGTCCTATATGTGAGTATAAGACTTAGAACCAATTACCGAGGTACATGATTATGTTTTCTGTTGTACGTATATAAAATTAACTTGAAGCTTGAGCTTAAACATCTTTCTTTCTTTTTTTTCCTTTCATTTCATCTTATAATTTTCGTGCTTATATCCAATTAAGGTTCAAGCACGCTGTCCTGCGCACACACCTCAACTATCTGGGCTGACTGTCCAGGACAGTGGGTTAGTTGTTAGTTGTTAGTGAGAAAGAAGAGGGTGTAGTGGTCTTACACCTACCCATTGAGTCGTTAACACTTTTTTTTTTATCATGCTCCTATACCACTAGGGTTTCAGGCATGTCTATCCCGGGTCCGGTCTATGGCAAGGCCTGGGGCCTGATCCAGGACAGATTAACTTGGAGGAAATTCCATTTGTTCATAATCCGTATGCGAATACGTAATCCAGAATCCATAATGCATAGTATAGAGAGGTCGAATTTGCAGACGCATTTGCACACCCGAACAGAGATTCATAACTGGAATCTACTCAACCTATTTACTTCGAAAGTGACTGTGTTAGGGGCATTACGGATTTCTTATACATACAATGTATACGCACATGGATTAAGGACAAATGGAAGCGTTTAGCGCTAAGACAACCTGAAGTGCATAGCTACCGTATACACGTAAGGTGATCTTAGCGCTAAGATCGCATCGTAAAATTGGGCATAGAAACAGTTGCAAATAATGTGTAAGTTAACGATTGAAATAAGGATGCAGTAACGAAAATATTTTACAATGTCTTAAAAGAGGCTATATTAATTACTACACTTGTAAATTATTTAAGATAATACGTTGACGTCAGGACAGACAAATGTATGTCTTAAAATGAGGGCAAGGCGTAGTCTAGTGGTAGCCTAAGGCGCTCTCCTCGTCTGTAGACCCTCTGGGTAATATTGAGGATATTAAATATTCATTAAGTACCATTTATTTTACCTCTCGTTGTTTACAAACGTGTCTAACTCGCTAAATTGCCCGTTAGATAAGTTTTAAAACAACTAGTAAGTTAAATGGAAGAGGGGTTTCATTATTCCGCATGCCCATAGGAACCATATCTGGAGTGGGTGGGGAATCTCGGGGGCAGGCAAGTCTTTAGAAGGGGCACAAACCACATTTGTATCCTTATGAATATGGAGTAGGAAAAAAACCGTCGTGCGTTTTCGTCCTCAGCGTGGGGGGAGGGAAGGGAACCTACCTGGACCTCCGGTTCCTAAGCGCTTTAGTCCATGAGCCAGATCAAAACTTGGTACCATCTGAGGGCACCAATCCCCCCCCCCCCATTATAATTGTTTTAGTACACCGTGGACTGTCCAATACGATAGCTTAGATAGTTACCACACATTTAACATTTATCATTCAGGTGAGAAATCGGAGAAATACATGTTTTAATTTTTGCTAAAGAATTTATAAATCTTGTAGACGGATATCCAGAATTTTCTTTGTGGTTTTTGTATCTTCCATAAGTGTTGATTAAGGATCCGAGAGGTGTAAACTTGGAACCCTTGAGCTTTTTGGAATATTAAAGATGGCGTCCAAGGTAGCTGTTAAAGCAGAACTGGAAGCATTTCCAATACTTTATCAACTATGACGAACCTGTTGATGCTCATGACAGTGTTTTAGGGGTCCAAGGATTCATATTGAACTACTACCAGCTAATCAATATATTGCAACATCAATTACATCCAAAATGGCCACCACTATAGAAGTCAGGACATGAAAATTGTAATTTAACACATTTTACAACTATATATAGCAATATTGTGATGTTAAGGATTCAGTTGTTTATTCATAAAGGAATTCATTTATAACAAACGCATGCTGATTGAGATATTGCATAATCATTTAAATATTTAATCTAAGATGACCAAGAAAATGGCCGTTAGAAGTAATAAGTGGTCATATCTTATAATCCATTTACCCCAAACAATATTCTTTTCTATAAAAAACCCAAGGTTTTGTAGTGTGCATTCACGTTCTACATTGAAATTTTATCATTACCAGAATTCAAGATGGATAACATAATAGCCGCAATAACACAGAACTATGTTATATGCATCACAGTCATTCTATGCAGCCATGACAACAACAGACTTGTACATAGGTGAAATGGAAACCTTTGTCATATCCAGTTCATTCCTCAACTTTCATGAGCAATGCCTACGATATTGGCTATGCTTTGTGTGGTGACTCGTCGATCATCCTTTTATTTTATTAACATTTTCCTTAGTGGAGGCAGTAGAAGATCTCCCTGGTCTTAGATCGTCTTCGATGCTGTATTCTCCTCTTAAACTGCGTTGTCCACCCCCTAACAGTGGCAAAGGAAGAAGCATCATCCCCTAAATTTGACACCAATGCTGCATGGATAGCTGTTGGAGTTATCCCTTTTAGTTGGAGATGGCCACAGACCACAATTAATTTCGCTATATGTTTCTATATAGCCTTAGTGGCTATAACATTTTTATTAATATCAGCAGGCCCATGGATTTTGGTATGTACCTTTGCCTGCCTGGGGGACACATACCCTGAAAAGGACAATTGTTGTCCAGCTCTTGCTCCCAGCATATTGGTTTAAACAAACACACCCTCTAAACCTGGCCGGAGTACACCCATTTTACACAAAAAACACTACTTTTGCATGGGCCGGAATTACCATAAACAAGTCTTCAATGTCAAAAAGTTACACATGTTTACAAACTACATGCTCTCCCCTGTCACTTCAGTCAAATAGTTGCCACTTCATAGCTGTCTGTCATGAAATAATCACAGTCAAACAGCAGACTACATGCGCGGACAAATTTCCGGATTTTGGACAACCAAATGGGAAGATAACTGTGATCTGAGGCCAGATACTTGATGACAACGCAGAAACGAGTTTTGTTCATTTTAATCAACACAGAATACCTAATCTCTTTGATGACTGTCGGAATATGCTACCAGGTGGTGTATTTGGTTCAAATACATCCTATACGCATAGAAAGTAGTGTACGTAATACACGCAAACTGTTACAGGTGTACACTACATCATTCGTAGTTCAGCTCAGACGTTTTCAGCCACTCCTCGTTTAAACATTAGTCGCTTATAATTTGCGTGCATATGTCCATTTATCACAGCAAGACTGATATTGTAAACTACTTGGTTCATGTCAAGGAACTTTATATGTAGACATTTTGAGGATAAAGGGTTGTCTTACCCTTATAACGTAGCAATTGGTTTCAAAATGATTGTTTTAGGTGATGCTAAACACATAAAGTAATTTATTTGTTTTTGCAGCCATTTTGGAATCTTGGATTCATGCAATGATAAAATTTCTCTGTATTAGAAAGTTAATGTGATAATTGAAATGCTTACCATAAACAAAACCCCTGTATTTGAAGTTTAAATTATTCTTTGGAGAAAATATGTAGAATGCAAGATATGGCCACTTCTTACTCTTGGTGGCCATTTTCATAGCCATCATGGATTTAAATGATGATGCAATATCTCAGTTCGCAAGAGGTCGTTATAAATGAATTCCTTGGCCCATAAAACTAATTCAATAAAATAAAAATCTCTTCCTAGTCAATATAAAATGCGATAAATTATGATTCCTCTTTTCTAGCTTACACATAGGCCGTGACCTTGGATTACAATGTTGCTTCAGTGCCTTAATTAGCTGGGTAAAGTTCAAAACGAATTCCTGATGAATGTTGACAAGTGCATTTAAATTTGTGGGATTAAAACTAGCTATACAATGACATGCAGATTAATACAGACAAATGTTATTAAATGTTTAGAAAAATACCCCTTCTACTAAAACTCATTTTCTGACCTTAAGTTATCATGTTATTTTGAGATCCAGATTCATAGACCAATCAATAAAGCATAGTTAAGTTTGGTGCCCTCAGATGGTACCAATTGGTGAAATTTGGGGTCTCAGCTCAGTATCCCGAAAAGCGTCAAATTATGGACTACTTGTTCCATCCGAGAACTAATAATCAATAATCCAAAGTTTCCGCCCTAGTACTCGTAGTCGTATAAGCATTAACGTTTTGTTTCGAAGCACGCAAGATCGGGATCGGGAAACGTACAACATAGATTGTAAGAAATCGACCGAAGAACGCTTAAATAAATTATGGCGGATCTGTTAGTCAAGCTGGCATTGGAACACTAAATAAATAAGCCTAGTTTTGATTTTAAAAAAATCTGACTGATATGTGTTGAGCACAATTTCAGATAGAATTGCCAAGACTAAAGTTGAGATCAAGAGCTCGATTCCCATAATCCGACTCAAAGAAGGGATCGTGTAATCGTTTGTTTCTGTGGACGTAGTATTCCATGGACGTAGTATTCTCTGTATCACTATTTTCACGAAATGTCCCTTATAGATACATAGTCACCAAAAGCAATGTATGATACCTCTGGTTATACCTTACACTGTTAAAGTGTGTTTATAGAGGGATGTCTCAATATCTACAAATGCTTACGACAGTGCCTTGATGTGACCATTTAGCGCTCTCCGGGATCCTGGATTTTATGACTAGATTGGATTGTAGAAACCTGAGACGTGTTACCATTCAGAACACAAGCATTTACTCATCTTCAGACATGTTTCAGAGTTTGGGTTATGAATTCAGATCGAATTAATAGTTGATTTATACATGAGTAATTATTATTTTTATTTTAAGTACATGTATGTAAAACCAGAAACTAAGCTTCAGACAGAAATAGTATTTCTGTCTGAAACTTAGTTTCTAATACCACATGCAGTGTCGTAAATGGACCAATTACCTTTACATTATGTCTTGCACATATTTGCTGTGTTGAAAGTTTTATGTTTTAGTCTAGCTCAGTCGGTTGATCGCTCGCCTAAGATGCTTGGATGGATGGACTGAACTCCCACAGTGGATCCATTCTCTTGGTTTATTTTGTGGGTTTTTGTTTGCTGTTGTTTTGTTTGGTTGTTTTCACATCCCAGCTAATGCCCTACGATTCATATATCAAAGGACGAGGTATAGACCTGTCTAGGAAAATGCATATAAAAGATCCCTTGCTACTAAAATAAATGTAGCAGGTTTCCCCAGAAGACTTTGAGTCAGAATTACCAAATGTTTCACATCCAATAGCCGAAAGGTTTTTTTTTTCTGATCAAACTTAAATAACTATAGGCTAAACTTCAAACCTGAATCTAGATTGCGGACTTTCACAAACAAGTTAGTGAACACAATTAAAATTCCGACAGTGTCTTGATTCTGAAGGCAGACGTAAAAAACATGAGCGCTGTGTCATCACCGAGTAAATTAACAGGTTCATTTCTATTGTTGTCTCTAATCCGGGCACTCCATGCGTCTCGGCTAAAAAGGAAATTCGTATTTTGCAAGAGCGACTGAGTTCGAGATAACAAAACGTCGTGCATTAGGACCCGTGAGCAAATCACGTGTACGTTACTTTGAAGATGCAAGTCAAGTGTGAAGTACTTCAAGGATACAGGAGCGAGATGTAGCTCAGTCGGTAGAGGTGCTTGTGTCGTAGGATCGAACCACCTCAGTGGACCCATTCTGTAATTAGTTTTTTTTTACCGTTCAACCAGTGCACCACAACTGGTATATCAAAGACCATAGTATGTGCTGTCCTGTCTGCCAATCAATCAAACAAACAAACAAACGAGAGTACACTGCAAGGTTTAAACTGGATCTTAACATTAGCATCGGTTTGGCGAACGTCATCAGATAATATGTAGCCAAATTGAGTCAAACAATGTATGACAAAATTAAGTCTCTTCAAATGATTGATATTATTTGATTGTTTAAATTAGATTTTTGGCGAATTAACAATGAAATGTATTAGCCAAGTTGAACTTTAATTCGCATTTGACGCAGTGGCAACCGACAACTTTTAACTCTGCAAGGAGTAATGAACTTGCAAGTATTTGGGGTTTTGTCCCCTCTAGGCCCCAGGCCCCCCCCCCAAAAAAAAAAACCCCACCATGAAACCAAAACAACAAAAAACAACAAAAAAACAACCACCACCACACACACACACACACACACACACACAACCTCATAAAAAAATCCCACCGACCTACACACATTAAACAGGCACCATTTCACTCACTCTGTGTGGTCCTTAACCATATGTCTGACGCCATATAACCGTAAATAAAATGTGTTGAGTGCGTCGTTAAATAAAACATTTCTTTCTTTCTTTCCATTTCACTCACATGCAATTAATCATCAGCTATAGTATTAGACACTAACAAATTATACATACTACTTTCCATACAACTTCGTACCATTTTTATAATAAAAATAGAGTTGACTCATTAATCGAAATGATATATTGTTCATTTCCAGTTAAAAACCGGAAGGATGTTTTCGAACTGTGCCGGAGATGTCCGAATCGCGATTGCCTTTATCCGGATCCGATGAACTGCGCGCGTTACTACAACTGTTCCAAGCCACTTCCGGCGCCGCACGACGAACTGTGGGACAACATGGAACCGTACCAACAGGAATGCGAATATCCGGGCTACTTCGACAGAACACGTCTGAGATGCGAGAAGGATTTCTCCAAAGTGAAATGTGCTACCGACCAAGAACAACCAATAGATTTTTGTGAGTAATATAATATTATGTCGTGTAAAGACTGAATGCATTAAAAAAAAAATCTTACATATTGGGGCGAATCCAGGTTGGTATTGGGTACATAATAAAAGATAAATGAACGTTCACCCCCTCGATGATAAAAGTATACTGAGAGTAAGAAATAAGGGAGCACTTGGTAATGAGACCAAATTTCAATCGCTATTGGCGTCGTAATTTCTATACAAAGTACGAAGATGCTATATGGAATTGAATGTCACTAATTATTGTGAACCAGCCTCGGTGGCGTCGTGGTTAGACCATCGGTCAACAGGCTGGTAGGTACTCGGTTCGGATCCCAGGAGAGGCCTGTGTGGTCCTTAACCATATGTCTGACGCCATATAATCGTAAATAAAATGTGTTGAGTGCGTCATTAAATAAAACATTTCTTCTTTCTTTCTAATTATTGTGAGATTGAATACCAGTAACACAATAACTTCTTGACTCTGTGAATGAGGCTTTAGGTGGCAGTTTAAAGTTTAATACATTTAATAAACTGAACAAAGTACTGGCCGAATCCTAGGTAGTATAAAGAGGCATACTAAAAGACAATTTCTACCACCGAGAATGGTGTAGGTTTTTTAACTGATAAAAGTACGTTATTGGCATTAGATTTTGTTGTATGGTGCCCATGTAGAAATCAAAGTAATTTAATACATTGAGAAAAATCCACTGATATTTAGAAACTGGAGAATGCTGGTATGATTTGTTATTATTTGTTCCGGAACTTCAACGCTTTCCTTCGCGGTACCCAGTCTGAAGATGATGAAAATCTGAAGGCTGCAAAAATAGTGGTTGATCGCTCAGACAGGTGTTAAATTTTGCTGGCATCAGTAGCTTGAAGGGTAATTGTGTCAAATACATCGAGGTCAAGGATGATATTATTGAAAAGTAATATAGAAACATTTGATCTGTCATGATTTTCAGTACCTAGTTCTATAAATGTTTTTATTGCCCCCTCCTCCTTAATCCCGTTTTACCAGGTTAGTATAATCACCCTCGAGGAACACTGGTTATTTTCCATCCAGTCAATATCTCCTGACTGGTATATCAAAGACCACGCCCAGGATATTCTGTCTAAGCAAAGTGCATATAAAAATAGCTCATGCTGCCCTTTCAATATGAACAGCCTGTGTGACGACAGCAAGTTTCCTCTCTCCATGTATCAAAAACACCATACCATATCAAAACATAATTGTACCGTATTTTAAAATGTGCCGATATTGTTCGGTATACGAAAAAGTGTACTTTTTTTTTCTAAGTCGACCAAGTGTTGAAGTAACCATATTTTAAACACGAAATTAAACAGCCATAGTTTAAAATGTAATGAAATGTCGTTAAATAAATATTCCTTTCCTTTTCTCCCCTCATGGAATCATTTCTGAAATAGTGTTTACAATTCCATTCCAGTGAATACATTTTTGGTATACATTTTCGAAGACTCCTGCATAAATTGTCAAATATTTCTTTGGCATCTGATCAGGCATTTTTTCGTGCTGGGGTGTCATTAAACATTCATTAATTCATTTACTGATCTGGCCCCGTTCCACAAAGCGATCTTAACCCTAAGATCACCTCAAGTGCATAACTACCTAATGCACTTATGGTGATCTTAGCGCTAAAATCGCTTCGTGGAACGGGGCCCAGGCAATGTCATAACACGAATTTCGTTAACTTACATACTCACGGAAAATAGTGCCTGTGCATGGTATGTTTATGTCGTGGTAGGCCATCGGTCTACAGGCTGGTAGGTACTGGGTTCGGATCCCAGTCGAGGCATGGGATTTTTAATCCAGATACCGACTCCAAACCCTGAATGAGTGCTCCGCAAGGCTCAGTGGGTAGGTGTAAACCACTTGCATCGACCAGTGATCCATAACTGGTTCAACAAAGGCCATGGTTTGTGCTATCGTGCCTGTGGGAAGCGCAAATAAAAGATCCCTTGCTGCTAATCGGAAGAGTAGCCCATATAGTGGCGACAGCGGGTTTCCTCTCAAAATCTGTGTGGTCCTTAACCATATGTCTGACGCCATATAACCGTAAATAAAATGTGTTGAGTGCGTCGTTAAATAAAACATTTCTTTCTTTCTTTCCATCTTTGTCAAATGTCAACCACTTACAGAATTTTCAGTTGGATTGCACAGGAACTTTCCCAAACGAGTATTGTGAATCATTTATTTTCGTGCGATACATTTTCGAGATTGTCCTAAAAAGCACATTCCGTTGACAGCATAAGTTCGTTGATCGAAAAGGTAGTATCATTAATTCGTATTATATGTATACATGTATTATATTTTCGTTGTGTTCTTAAATTCGTTGACTGCACTAGTCCATGAATTACAAACAAAATTAGACCACCACGCATAAAGTGATATCACAGTATAATATATGTATGTATGTATGTATGTATGTATCTATCTATCTATATATACGCCCTCGATCATTACACCCGTCACTCAACGGCCGCAATAACCGTGGTCTAACTAGACGAATCTCGTAAACGGATGATGTAACTATAACATATTGTTGGGTTTTTTCTTTTCAGGTGAATATAAGGCAAACGTCTGTCTTCGCGCCCATTGCCGTCCATGTATCTACTCGTTCCCGAGTTGTCGCGGACTGAGTGACGGGATCCAGGCGTGGACTGGCAGGACCTACACGCCCTACTACACCAAGTGCTTCAGACAGAGGGCGCTCACGGTAAACACGTGTCCGCCAAACTCGGCAGGCCAGCCCAGGATCTTCTCCGCTAAAGTGAAGCGATGTCGAGAACTGCGGATGATTCCGAGGAAGTTCGGAGGTCTGTCGGAGATGGAAGAGGAGGACGAGTCTTCGGACGAGTAAAACACATTGTAATAAAACTCGAAGAGTTGAATGAATTTAGTTTTTCAAATTTAAATTGAAACAGAGATTTGACATTGTGATTAATTGTAACGCATCACTGAGTTTATTATAGTAATTGTGTCATGGTAAGTGAAAAAATGGAATAACTTCATATTAATATGTTGATTTTTTTTTTAGTTTTGTTTCCCCAATTGTTGTCTTTGTAAAAACATGTTATGGCTTGTTGTTTTTTAATTAAATAAATGGTGAGACAATTTGTATTGGTCTCAATACTGACTCTTTAAAGCCCAGTGAGTTACAGACATTGTCCTAAGACCCAAATAGCCGATGTGCTTGGGTGTCGTTAAACATCTATTCCATTCCATTTTTGTCCTAAGACTGGTGGGTTTTTGAGCACGCATCCAGAGCCGTACCCTCGAGGGTGGGGTGGGGGTGGGAAGGGGGGGGGGGGCAGTTTCCCCCCTGAGAATCTCACTTTTTTTTTCTCCAGAAAATAGCATACACATCTCAGGGTTTAATTTGTATAGTGTTTCATTTGTTTATAAAAAGTAGTGCCCCCCCCCCCCCTCCAGATTCAGCGCAGTAGTCCCCCGCACACGGATACTAGCTCAAGTCAAATTACACGAACTACATTTTCTAACAATAGGTCTTGTCAGGTCGATAATGGCAGGCGCGGCTATATGTCATACTCTACGGTATTTAAATGTTTGGGCACTACGACATTTGACACGGTGAGATGCTATATAAATTCCTCTTTCTGTGCGTGCAAGGTACTAAACCCATATTTGATACAGTGTATTGTGACCTTTTTGTGAGAGATACATGGTTGGATAGATTCATGCATAAGACGCCTGGACTGATATCAGATCTGATAACAGACCGGAGAGTAAGATCTGGCTTAAGTTTAAGTCAATTCACTATAATTATATTAAAGTTTGGCGACCGGGTTTAAAGGGAGATAACTAATATGCAGAATATTTCTGTAAAAGTCTGTAAAACGTATATTCTATACACATCCATGAACGCATTCAGACATTCGTCCGTTTACGGAAGCTGTGGTATTTGTTTAATAATGTTTTGTTTTTCTTATTTTTATTTATTTTTATTTTTGTTTTTACCGCTCACTATACAATGTCAGTCCTCCTACAGACGAATTTGATATCATATATCGTTCTTCAAGATTTCAAGTGACTGACTTACGCGTTCAACATTCAATGAAACGCGACCCATACGTTTTGCAAATAATATGGACAAACGCAGATAAATTTGCAATGTCTGTGATCAAATTAATTAAAGGGACATTCCTGAGTTTGCTACACTGTGAGATGTTTCCGACTAATAAAATATTTCTACGATTAAACTTACATGTTAAATATTTTTTCTTGTTTAAAATATCAGTGTCTGTATATTCAAAGTGTTTCTAGTCGTCTTAATATTTGTAACAAGCCCAAACTGGATTTTGTCTTCAAATAATTTCGTACGTACGAAAAACGTATATTTTAGGAAATAAAATGAAATTTAAACTAGTACAAATATTAGAACGATCAGAAATACGTTTACTATACAGCCACTAATATTTTATGCAGAAAAATATATTTGATATGTAATTACAATCGTTAAAAAGTCTCTGTTAATCGATGGCATCTTAAAATTTGCAGCAAACTCAGGAATGTCCCTTTAAAATAACCGCAATATATGACATCGGAAAAAAAGATATATCAACGCATAAAACAATGTCCACGTGTTGTGTACATCTGACCATATATGACACTGGAAACAAAAGATATATCAACACATAAAAGAATGTCCACGTGTTATGTACATCTGACCATATACCACATCGGAAACAAAAGATATATCAACACATAAAACAATGTCCACGTGTTATGTACATCTGACCATGTCCACGTGTTATGTACATCTGACCATATACCACATCGGAAACAAAAGATATATCAACATAAAACAATGTCCACGTGTTATGTACATCTGACCATATATGACAATAATCGATGGCATCTTAAAATTTGCAGCAAACTCAGGAATGTCGCTTTAAAATAACCGCAATATATGACATCGGAAAAAAAGATATATCAACGCATAAAACAATGTCCACGTGTTATGTACATCTGACCATATATGAC
The DNA here is from genome assembly GCF_016097555.1 of Gigantopelta aegis. NCBI lineage: Eukaryota > Metazoa > Mollusca > Gastropoda > Neomphalida > Peltospiridae > Gigantopelta > Gigantopelta aegis. The sequence continues at coordinate 44,090,844 of NC_054701.1, forward strand.
ATCGGAAACAAAAGATATATCAACACATAAAACAATGTCCACGTGTTATGTACATCTGACCATGTCCATGTGTTATGTACATCTGACCATATACCACATCGGAAACAAAAGATATATCAACACATAAAACAATGTCCACGTGTTATGTACATCTGACCATGTCCACGTATTATGTACATCTGACCATATACCACATCGGAAACAAAAGATATATCAACATAAAACAATGTCCACGTGTTATGTACATCTGACCATGTCCACGTGTTATGTACATCTGACCATGTCCACGTGTTATGTACATCTGACCATATATGACATCGGAAACAAAAGATATATCAACATGAAACAATGTCCACGTGTTATGTACATCTGACCATATATGACATCGGAAACAAAAGATATATCAACATGAAACAATGTCCACGTGTTATGTACATCTGACCATATATGACATCGAAAACAAAAGATATATCAACACATAAAACAATGTTCACGTGTTGTGTACATCTGACCATATATGACATCGGAAACAAAAGATATATCAAAACATAAAACAATGTCCACGTGTTATGTACATCTGACCATATATGACATCGGAAACAAAAGATATATCAACACATAAAAGAATGTCCACGTGTTATGTACATCTGACCACCAATTGTTGGCATCGTCGCATGTGACAAGAAAATACAATGACTGTCACGGGGATTCTATCATACCCGTAACTGAATAAAACACGATTGTCCAAATATCTCTCCTAACTGTATATGTATTAGATCTCTCTGTAACGGGCAGTTCAAAACCGCTTTGGCTCGTCTAGGTATGATCAGAGATACGATCTTATAAAGTATATATTATTATAGCACGTTTAGTTCACTAGAAAACACAACAAAAACACAATACACTTTGGAATCTGTATTAACCTACGCTGACAAATGTACTGCCGCAGTAGTTAATTAATAACAACAATAATAACAACCCAGAACTGATCACTTAATTAGTTAATCTCTAGGTGTCTAGTTTACACAATATGCTAATCACTTCACCGTGACACAACACCCACACGTGTGATAATTGAGAAACGCTTCTAGGGGAACGCAATTAATAAAGGAATTACAACACTATTCCTAACTGGTTAATTTTTAATTAACCTTTAACTACTCATTCAGTAACCTTGTAACACAGAATTAATACTGGTACCTATCACAATAAAGACAATAACCTACAGTTTACCTAGGTCTTCTAGGATGACCGGCTAAGCTTTATATTACCAAATACTCGTATAATGTTAGAACAAAAAGTCTACGATTTACTTCGTCAGATGACCGAAGACACTGTCTAAAGAATATTGGTATAATACAGTATTAAAATATTTAAAAGTCACATCAATCACATCAAGGTTATACAACAGAGCAGAAATAAAATATTTACCAAAGTCCAACCAGACTAACGTTCCCCCGGGATACCTTCCTATCGTTCTGTCCTTTTTGCTTCTCCCAGATATCTCTAAACCCTAGCTATTTATTATAAAATCAGAAAATCGCCTGGGGGTACAAGGCGGTACCTCACGTATCATCTGAATTTCCACAGCGACCAAGACGGCATATCTTTCTCTTAGATCGCCAGACTGGCTGTCGCCAACCGCGAGCAATCCCCTGGCCATAAACAGCACTACCGGAGATATTACGTAACTACTAGCCACATGGCCTCCACACCTGCTCTGGGTGTGTATTAGACGACCGTCGCGCAAGGGTATTACGTAACAAGTTGCCCACCTGGTTAGTGCAATTTGGAACTGCACACGGCCTTCTAAAACAATTAATATCGCCACAGGCGAAAACAAAATTAAGAGCATGTACCGTCACAATGACTGTGACGGATATCATGACATTTATTTGAAGCAATCATATTCAACTACAAATAGACGAAAACAGATACTCTTGGTCTATTATAAGTACACGGAAACTTTGTTTTTAAATGATGTGAACAAAATACATAATTAAAACCATTGTTGTAAATGTCCGCTATTAAATATCCGCACAATTGATACATTTTACTGACATTTAAAAAAAATGACTAAAGCATAAATTAAAGAGACAGGCTCTAGTTTTTAAACTCTACGACATATTTTTCAATATTGAAGCTGTTTTTTTTGATAATTTAAATTAGAATTTTATTATTTAGAATATTAATTTTCGTACACTTGAAGTGGTTCTGGTCATCCAGCTTTTTGCAATACCCCAAAATATTTTTTTTTTTATAATTCTAAAAATGCACGTTCGTCTCAGAAGTAATGGTTATCGAGACAAGCTCTAGTTATTTTTAAACGGTATTTTTCTGTTTAAACGTCACAGACTTTAGCTTCTCTCTGTTATAATGTGTGTGTTACGGGTTTGTAGATTAACTAAACTTTGTGTCAATGTTCACGAGCTGAAAGTAGGGTGTGCGCCTTTAAAAGGTATGACATACTACAGTATTCCAATAAAAAATGACACAGTATATACTTGATGCTTGTAAGTTGTAAAATATTTAGGATCTAACTTTTGTTGGTTGTGGAAAAAAATAATTTGGATGCCGAATTAAAAGATGTTTCATTGGAACTTGTCACATGTTTAAGCTGATTTGTTAACTTTCGTTCCTAATAGTCTTGGAAATTAGGATTTACTGAAATGCTTGTTCTTGGTTTTCCATCGTGTGACAAGAGACATCGAACATGTGTCTGATAACCGAACTCAGTACATAAGCCAATTCAAAGAACATACACTTTCAATCGATCCATCTTTGCAGATCTGTTTATCTGTATCTGTATTTAATTTTATTATGTATTTTTATTTTTTTAAAATAAAAAAACAACAAAAACATCTGCATTGCGCGATCGGTTTGGGATCGATCCCTGTCAGTGGACCCATTGCGCTATTTCTCGCTCCAGCCAGTGCACCACGACTGGTACATCAAAGGCGTAGTATGTGCTATCCTGTCTATGGGATGGTGCATATAAACGATCCCTTGCTGCTAATCGAAAAGAGTAACCCATGAAGTGGCGACAGCGGGTTTCCTCTCTCAATATCTGTGTGGTCCTTAACCATATGTTTGACGCCATATAACCGTAAATAAAATGTGTTGAGTGCGTCGTTAAATAACACATTTCCTTCCACATCTGCATTGTTAAACCATTGAAAATCTGTCCATTACCTTTCAGTAATGGATAAAAAAAACCCACCCACTAGTTTATTACCCCTCTAGAACCACTAACGTTCAAATCTATACTTACATATTTGATACATATTTTTTATTGGTGTATTTTAAGTAGGGGAATATCCTCGTAACTCTCCATTCCTGAAAAATAATGGGACTCGGCCCTAGGGGGTTACACAGAACATAAACGAGAAAACGACGGGAGTCAAACCTGATATAGTTCCTAGAACACTTGAGTTTGCTCCCTGCCTGAGGAGAGAGTCCATGTTCGTAGAACTATTTATCTCTGTTTGTTTTACAAATACGTGTCAAACTGCTACACAGAACATAACAAATGAATAAAAGAGAGGAAAGCACAACATGGTTTGATTCAGGATTTATTCCCAACCTTCAGTTAGAATATCCCGTTGGTAGTTGATCAGTTTTCGAACAGTTGGTGTTTGTAATTTCTTTCCACTCGTCCTCTCGATTTAGATTGTTTTGTAGATTCCGAACTTGGAACAACGGTTTGGTCGGAACTTGGAACAGCGGTTTGGTTGGAACTTGTAACAGGGTTTGGTCGATTATTAGTGTTTTTGCTCCCAGTAGTGTTGGAAATTGGCGTTTGATGAAATGCTTGCTCTTGGTTTCTCGCTGAGCGACAACAGACATCCATCCTGTGTCTGGTAACAGAATCCAAGACAGGAGTCAAACCTGATACAGTTCATAGAACACTCGAGTTCGCTACTTGCCTTAGGAGACAGTCCATGTTTGCAGAACTGTTTATTTTCAATTGCCTGTTTTACAAATATGTAGCAAACAGCTGGCGAGAACATCAGAACTATACAGAAGAGAGAAAGATGCGACATCTCTTGTGGCTGTAGTGATACCGAAGTGAGTCTTTCCAGTCAAATCTGTTTTTAGAACTAACCATGTCTTCATATACCTGCCTTGTGTATTATTTAAATAGTTTGGTGGTTGGTTTGCATTCATAAATATTCATGGGCATTATACATGCGTATTTGTTACTTTCATCTACGTGACTGACATTTAAGTCAACGATAAAAGACAACCCATAATTTGCCAGTGATATCGACAATGGCAGATGAATTTCGAAGTCTGCGATCAAATATAAAAATGAACACAATATATGACATTGGAAACAAAAGTTAACCAAAAACAATAAACAGTGCTCGCGTGTGGTTGACATTTCAAGTTGGTGGCATCATGGCATTTCAAATGACAAGACAATATGTTGACTTAAACGGAATATCATGACATTTAATTTACATGAAGCAATCATATCCATGTATATATATATATATATATAAACGAAAACGTCTTTTACAAGAAGTTTCTAAAATATACTATTCATAGATGATGGACTTTGTGTAGATGTTTCACTGAAATTTGTCACAAGTTTAAGTTGATTATTTAGTTTTCATTACTCAGTAGTCAGTGGAATTAGCATTTACTGGAACACTTGCTCTTGGTTTTTCGAAGTTCAAAGAACACTCAGTTAACCCATCTTAGCAAAGCTATTTAGGTAGAACTAAGACTTTGGTTAATATCCCATCGTACATTACTAGTTAATAATTACAACTAGCTGATTCCATTCAACCAAGTGTCAGGCGGGACATAGCCCAGTGGTAAATCGCTCGCTTGATGCGCGGTCGGTCTGGGATCGATCCCCGTCGGTGGTCCCATTGGGTATTTCTCGTCACAGCCAGTGCACCACGACTGGTATATCAAAGGCTGTGGTATGTACTATCCTGTCTGTGGGATGGTGCATACAGAAGATACCTTGCTACTAATGGAAAAAACAATGTAGCGGGTTTCCTCTCTATGACTGTGTCAAAATGACCATATGTTTGACATCCAATAGCCGATGATTAATAAATCAATGTGCTCTAGTGGTGTCGTTAAATAAAACAAAACAAACTTCTTCTTCTTCAACCAAATGCCATTTAAAGGCGCAGACCCTAGTTTTAATTTGTAAAAAATGAACACCAAGTTTATTTAATCTACAAACCTGTAACACATTTGGATAAAGTTACAACCGAGTGAAAGAAGAGTCTGTGACGTTAAAACCGATAAATATCCTTAAAAATAGACTAGAACTCGAATCAATAACTGCTACTTCTCAGACGCACGTGCGTTTTTAAAAATATGAAAATGCATTTTGTGGTATTAGAAACAACATGATGACCAGAAACACTTCGGTTCTACGGAAATGGATAATCTAAAGAACAAAATATAAGTAACGTTTGATTTCAGTGATTGTGACGGAACATGCTCTTATTTGTTTTCGCCTGTAGCGATGTTAATTGTTTCAGAGGGCTGTGTGCAGCGTGGTTACGTAAAACCTCCGCGCGACGGTGGTCGAGCTGTTCTAATACACACCCAGACCAGTGCGGAGGCCATGTGGCCAGTAGTTACGTAATACCTCCGCTAGTTCGGTACGATCGGGGTATTGCTGGCGAACTAGGCGACGACCAGTCTAGGCTTCTAAGAAAGATATGCCGTCTTGGTCGCGGTGGAAAATTCACTTGATAGGGGGAGGACCGCGATGTGCCCCCAGACGATATTCGGTTTTGTAATAAATAGCTAGGATTTAGATTTATCGAGGAGAAACATATTGGAAGGCTTCCAAGGAACGTTGTCCGTCCTGACTGGTAATTATATATTTTCTGCTCTGTTGTATAACCTTGATGTGATTGATGTGACTTTAAATATTTTAATACTGTATTATACCAATATTATTTAGACGGTGTTTCCGGTAATCTGACGAAGTAAACTGTAGGCTTCACTGTTCTAATATTATAAAGCTTAGCCAGTCATCCTAGAGGACCTAAGTAAACTGTAGGTTATTGTCTTTATTGTGATAGGTACCAGTATTAATTCTGTATTACAAGGTTACTGAATGAGTAGTTAAGGGTTAATTAAAAATTAACCAGTTAGGAATAGAGTTGTAATTCCTTTATTAATTAAGTTCCCCTGGCAGCGTTTCTCAATTATCACACGTGTGTGTGTTGTATCACGGTGAAGTGATTAGAATATTGTGTAAACTAGACACCTAGAGATTAACTAATTAAGTGATCAGTTCTGGGTTGTTATTATTTGTTGTTGTTAATTAACTACTGCGGCAGTACATTTGTCAGCGTAGTATTAATACAGATTCCAAAGTGTATTGTGTTTTGTTGTGTTTTCTAGTGAACTAACGTGCTATATTATATATACTTGATATAAGATCTTATCTCTGATCATACCTAGAGATGAGCCACTCGGGTATAACTGCCCGATACAGAGAGATCTAATAGATATACAGTTAGGAGAGATATTTGGATAATCGTGTTTCATTAAGTTACGGGTATTATAGGATTCCCGTGACAGGAGTGAAAAATAGGGCGCTCGTCCCGGATCTGAAACGGGACATGCATATTTAAAAAAAGTATTGTTTGTAAATGGGGGCTTTATAAATTATTTTTACAATTACGAGAAGTAGCAACGTTGTTCACTAGAAAATTAATTAATAATAAGTGCGTCATATCTAAACATGGATAAGAATTTGCTGGATAGGCATACGCTCAGTGTAGTGGAGATTAAGCGAGCACGTAAGGCCGAGATAGTTGAAATCGCGGGTGAGCGAGAAATTGATTTAACATCAGCTAAAACCTTAGGTGATATAAAGACAATTATTATCCAGGAGAGAGAGAGAGAGAGAGAGAGAGAGAGAGAGAGAGAGAGAGAGAGAGAGAGAGAGAGAGAGAGAGAGAGAGAGAGAGAGAGAGAGAGAGAGAGAGAGGAGAAGAGAGGGATAGAGAGAGAGAGAGAAAGAGAAGAGAGAGATAGAGAAGATAGAGATAGAGAAAGAGAAGAGAGGGATAGGGAGAGAGAGAGAGAGAAAAAGAGAAGAGAGGGATAGAGAATTCCAGTTAGAAAAATTAAAAGTGGAACATGAGTTAAAGTTGAATACTGAAGAAGTTAGACGGGAGGCCGGAAATGGGTTTAACATGTCAGAGGCTTATAGATCAGTGCCTGTATTTGACGACCAGGAGGTAGACATGTTCTTCCAACTTTTTGAACGGGCCGCTAAGCAGCTAAATTGGCCGCAGTCTAAGTGGACATTGTTAGCCGTGTCTAAGTTTAAGGGGAAGGCTAGTGTAGCTTATAATTCAATGAGTGATGAGCGAGCAAGTCAGTACGACCTAGTTAAGTCTGCGGTGTTGAGGGCTTATGAATTACGACCTGAGGATTATTATTTACGGTATAGCGAGTTGAGAAAAACGCAGGGTCAGTCTTATAGTGAGTTTGTGGCTAAGAAGGCAGGGATGTTTGATAAATGGGTGGTTTCTCATCAGGTAGAGTCATATACCGAGTTACGGGAGTTGTTGATCTTACAGGACATTAAAAATGGATTACCAGTTAGCTTACGTATTCATTTAGAGGATCGTGAAGTCAAAAAGATAGAGGAGGCAGGCATAGTGGCAGATGATTAATTGTTAATACACAAAGCTCAGGCAGTACAGGGTTGCTCTTTACAACAGGGTGATAAGAAGAAATTTCAGCCAGGTTTTTCCTGGGAAAGTAACTATCGGGGAGAGTCATCTAGTTGGTCAGCTAGTCAGGCAAGGAATGCACCTGGTGGGCAAAGTAAGGATAAGCCTGCATTATAAGCCAATGCACGAACCTTTCGTCCACATTGCAGTTACTATACAAAGGATAACCATCTTGTCGGGGACTGTTTTAAAAGGAAACGCGATAATGCGCAAGTGGTCGGTTTAGTGAGGTCAGCTCCGTTAGCGAGAGAGTTAATGGTTAGTCCCATGGCAGAGAAAGTAAACCCGTATGTGTCCACTGGTATGGTTTGTGATGTGAAACAAGAATTGAGTCCTAAGGCAATATCAATCTATCGAGATACCGGGTGTAGTCAGTCACTGATCACGTCGGAGTGTTTATCTGGTATTGAGAATTCAGATACAGGACGTAGTTTGGCTTTAACCTCAGTTACTGGAGAAAATATGGTTGTCCGGTTACATAACGTTTTCTTGTGTTCGAAGTTTGTGACGGGACCAGTCATTATGGGTGTTGTAAAGGACTTGCCTGTTGAAAACATAGGAGTTTTGTTGGGTAATGATTTGACTAGTCAGTGTTGTCAGCCGAAAGGTGACCAATTGTTAATTAAAGACAGCCCTTTACCAATAGAAGAGAGTGAGGTTGATGAGATTAGATATCCTGCGTATGTAAAGACTAGGGCTATGGCCAGAAGGGTAACACGAGACCCAGAGGATATTTGTGATTTGTCTGATACGTGTGTGAGCCATGAAATTGGAGTGGATGAGGTTACCAGTAAAATGGTAGATAAGTCAACTGAGGAATTAAATGTGGTGGAACCTGTTGATCTCCCGCAGAGGGGAAATGAACCAGTTGTGTTTGATAGAGGGGACTTACATTGTAATAGACAAGAGTTAATCCTAGAGCAGGGGGCTGATCCAAGTTTGTTGGCAGCTCGCACTACATTGTTAACTGAGGGTGAGATGGAAGATCAGATGTCAGGTTATTATATGGACAAGGGAGTATTAATGAATAAGAGTGTGGAGAAGGTTGTGCCTGATAGTGAGGAATGTGTGACAAGATGTAGAATTGTGGTGCCCTCTAAGTACCGTCCGTCATTGTTATTGTTAGCACACGAGGACGTGTTTGCTGGCCACTTAGGGCGGAATAAAACTCATAGTAAACTTGCCTCAGAGTTTTATTGGAAGGGAATGTTTGCAGATGTCAGTAAGCACTGTATGTCATGTCATGTGTGTCAGGTTGTGGGCAAACCAAATCAGCTAATTCCTCCCTATCCCCTGCAGAAGGTTCCCATAGTTGGGGAAGCTTTTTCAAAAGTGTTGATAGATGTCGTGGGGCCATTACCGAAAACGCGTTCAGGCAACCAATTCTTGTTAACAATTATGTGCTTAACTACGCGTTTTCCAGAGGCGATTCCCTTAAGGAAGGTTACTGCGTCTGGTGTAGCTAGTGCGCTGCTTAAGTATTTCACGTATACGGGTTTACCAGGTGAAATTCAAAGCGACCGGGGTACGAACTTTATGAGCAAGTTAATCCAGCAAGTACTGTCTATGTTAGATATACGACAGATTCGTTCTGCTGCATTCCACCCTGAGAGCCAGGGCGCAATAGAACGTTTCCACCAGAGCATGCCATTGTTTCGACAATGGTACTGACTGGGACCAGTCAATTCCTTTCGTGTTGTTCGCAGCACGGGATGCTAAGCAAGAATCTTTAGGATTCACCCCATTTGAGTTGGTCTATAGGCATTCAGCCCGAGGCCCTCTCAAATTGGTAAAAGATAGTTGGTTAGACAAGGATAATGCCAAAAACCTGCTGATTTATGTAGGGAGAGTTAGAGATAGGTTGTGGCAGGCGACCGAACTAGCTAGGAAGCATCTGAGCTATGCTCAGAGCAAAATAAAATCAGTGTTTGATAGGAAGGCTAGGAGTCGGGAATTTAAACCAGGGGATAAAGTGCTGCTGTACCTTCCCATTAAACGGGGTTCATTACAGAACCGGTATTTCGGTCCCTATGTTGTGCACAAACGGGTTAATGAGACAGGGTATGTGATAAACACTCCTGACAGGGTTAGAAAAAGTAGGTATTGTCACATCAATTTGCTAAAAGGTTATTTTGACAGACTGCCGATAGTTCCAGTGTTGCCTGTCCAAATTGAGAGTCACTCAACTTCCTGTGATGACGTCAATACTGCAGAGATCAAGTTAACCAACAGCCAGATTCTAGCAGACTTGAGTTCTTATCTACAGCACCTTGACAGCACCCAGCGAGCAAAGTTGACTACGTTGATACAAGACAATGTTTCCATTTGTCAGGACTTTCCAACGGTTACCAATACCTTAATCCAGGATGTGCGCTTGGCACCCAATGCTACACCGATTCGACAGCATGCCTATCGGATAAATCCTGTAAAACGTGTGGCACTGAAAAAGGAGATAGAACACGACATTCTGGAACCATCAAACAGTCAGTGGACATCACCTGTTATTCTGATTCAAAAGGGAGATAACAGTTTCCGGGTGTGTGCTGACCTACGTCGCGTGAATCAACTCATCAAGGCAGATGCCTACCATCTACCCCGCCTTGACGATTGCATCGACCGAGTTGGACACGCTCAATACATCACCAAATTGGACCTATTGAAGGGTTTTTATGCCATTCCATTAACGGAGGAAGCTAAGGACATTCTGGCGATCATCACACCTGACGGCCTCTTCCAATTCCGAGTGATGCCGTTTGGTTTGAAGACTGCCCCTTCTGCCTTTCAAAGGATGATGAACCAGGTGTTAGCAGACTTAGAAAACGTCAGTGTGTATCTGGACGATGTGGTGTTAGCCACCGACACTTGGGATGAACATTTAACCGGATTACAACAAATATTCAGTCGCCTACAGAAAGCTAACTTGACTGTGAACCTGGGTAAATGTGAATTCGTTAAAGCTTCAGTGACCTACTTAGGTCATACTGTCGGACATGGTTGCGTCGCCCCGCTGCAGGCCAAGACACTAAGCATCAGCCAGTATCCTGCACCGACCAACCGTCGTGAAGTTCGCCGGTTCCTTGGTATGGCCGGTTATTATCGTCGTTTCTGTGCTAAATTTGCGACGGTAGCGGCCCCCATCACATCGCTGCTAAAGAAGGAAACGAAGTTCCAGTGGTCAGATGAATGCGAGAAGTCATTCAACCGTCTCAAGCAGATGCTCTCCTCGTCTCCCGTGATGGCAGCACCAGACTACCGAATGCCTTTCAAGCTGGCTGTGGATGCCAGTGACGTGGGAGCTGGAGCTGTGCTGTTCCAAGAAGACGAAATGGACTGGACCATCCTGTAAGTTTCTTCTCCAAAAAGTTTGACAAACACCAGGTGAACTATTCCACTATAGAGAAGGAAGCTTTGGCCATGGTACAAGCTCTGAAGCATTTTCAGATCTACGTGAAATCAGCAGTGCATCAAGTGGTTGTCTTTAGGGACCATAATCCGCTCACTTTCATTCACAGAATGAAAGCCACCAACCAGAGAGTGTTGAGATGGAGTCTTCGTCTGCAGGAATTCCCAATTAGCATTGAACATATCAAGGGCACATCCAGTGTAATCGCTGATGCCCTGTCCCGAAGTTGAACGTTATGATAATGTGTTGACATTCTTGATTTCTGTTTTGTTTTTATTTTATTGTATACCAGGGACTCAGAGACTCAGTGTGATTACTGGTAGTCACCTTATTACTATGTGTTATAAATGCCCGGATGCGTCGGTTAACGCACTTTTTGTTTTAATGTAGTATATTTCCCTATTCCTAGAGTAGAGGAAATATCCTTTTTGAGGTGGGGGTGTGTGACGGAACATGCTCTTATTTGTTTTCGCCTGTGGCGATGTTAATTGTTTCAGAGGGCTGTGTGCAGCGTGGTTACGTAATACCTCCGCGCGACGGTGGTCGAGCTGTTCTAATACACACCCAGACCAGGTGCGGAGGCCATGTGGCCAGTAGTTACGTAATACTGGGTATTGCTGGCGAACTAGGCGACGACCAGTCTAGGCTTCTAAGAAAGATATGCCGTCTTGGTCGCGGTGGAAAATTCACTTGATAGCGGGAGGACCGCGATGTGCCCCCAGGCGATATTCGGATTTGTATTAAATAGCTAGGATTTAGATTTATCGAGGAGAAACATATTGGAAGGCTTCCAAGGAACGTTGTCCGTCCTGACTGGTAATTATATATTTTCTGCTCTGTTGTATAACCTTGATGTGATTGATGTGACTTTAAATATTTTAATACTGTATTATACCAATATTATTTAGACGGTGTTTCCGGTAATCTGACGAAGTAAACTGTAGGCTTCACTGTTCTAATATTATAAAGCTTAGCCAGTCATCCTAGAGGACCTAAGTAAACTGTAGGTTATTGTCTTTATTGTGATAGGTACCAGTATTAATTCTGTATTACAAGGTTACTGAATGAGTAGTTAAGGGTTAATTAAAAATTAACCAGTTAGGAATAGAGTTGTAATTCCTTTATTAATTAAGTTCCCCTGGCAGCGTTTCTCAATTATCACACGTGTGTGTGTTGTATCACGGTGAAGTGATTAGAATATTGTGTAAACTAGACACCTAGAGATTAACTAATTAAGTGATCAGTTCTGGGTTGTTATTATTTGTTGTTGTTAATTAACTACTGCGGCAGTACATTTGTCAGCGTAGTATTAATACAGATTCCAAAGTGTATTGTGTTTTGTTGTGTTTTCTAGTGAACTAACGTGCTATATTATATATACTTGATATAAGATCTTATCTCTGATCATACCTAGAGACGAGCCACTCGGGTATAACTGCCCGACACAGAGAGATCTAATAGATATACAGTTAGGAGAGATATTTGGATAATCGTGTTTCATTCAGTTACGGGTATTATAGGATCCCCGTGACAGTGATCATAAACGGCTCTAATAGTGAAAACAACATGTTGTAGTGTTTAAAAACTAGGGGATGTCCCATATAACTGGCACTTAATTGTCGCTGTAAAAGTCTGGTGGGTTTGTTTTGCCTTCGGATCTCCGCCAATAAATGATGACGAAAATAACGGTTTTTCGAGTCAGTAAATATAAGAAAACAACAACAAAATAATTGGGTACATAATATTATTATAACATAAGCTAAGACTGTCAGAATTACCAAATGTTTGACATCCAACAGCCGATGTGCTCTAGTCGTGTCATTAAGTCAAACAAACTTAAAACTTTTAAACTTCAATTTTCGATATAAAGATCTCGCACCACAATAAGGGAGTTCCCCTGTCAATATTGCGTGACCTAACAGTCGACGTATTTTTGATTCAAACAAAAGAAAATCATTTACCATACAAACATGTCTCTTACTGGTGTATTTACCGCACACATACATACGCGCCAGTGGCACAGGAGGCCCTTCATAAGGATCGAACCCAGTCTGCCATATCCTTACTGATCGGACACATTTAGGCCAGATATAACACTAATTATAAAAATCACAATAATTTAAAGTGAAAGATTAAATTATAGTATTAAAGTGTACGATTTGAAATGTTTCCTTGGCTCTGGTGACTGGGTGAGTGTCAGCTTGGTACCAGGATATTGAAAGTACATATCTTTTTCATTCATTAATATAGGACACACGCACAACTACACATTATTGTACTCTTGTGGACGTAGCCCTGTGGTAAAGCGCTCACCTGATGCACGGTCGGTCTGGGATCGATCCCCGTCGGTGGGCCCATTTGGCTATTTCTCGTTCCAGCCAGTGCACCATGACTGGTATATCGAAGACCGTGGTTTGTGCTATCCTGTTTGTGGGATGGTGCGTATAAAAGATCCCTTGCTACTATAATGGAAAAACGTAGCGGGTTTCCTCTCTAAGACTAATGCAGAAATTACCAAATGTTTGACATCCAATAGCTGAGTACGTCGTTAAATAAAACATTTCCTTCCTTCCAATAGCCGATGATGAATAAACCAATGTGCTCTAGTAGTGTCGTTAAACAAAACAAACTTTAACTTTCACTGAGCCTGGCCGCGTGTGTTTTGCAAACGCACACCTCGCACGTGCATCCAGTCTAGACGCTCTCATTAAAACTAACGTATTTCGACGTTTTAAAAGCCGGACCGCACGCACGCGCCGCATCCAGTCTGTATGAGCCTTTAGTTTTATAACTGAAAGGTGGAGAAAGCATTCCGCGTATCAGCGACTGCGTCTAAAGGCGACGCCATACGATACGAGTGCCTCGTGCCGACTGTGACAAGACAAACACTATGATTTCACTGTTTGATATGCAATCGGCTATTCTTGTACGAGGCACTTTTATCGTGTGATGTCACCTTAAGGAACAAACTCGAGATTGCAGCTTCAAAGTGTAAACCGCAGTTTTAAATTGGAATTCTTCATTTTCTCTTTGTAAATGTGATCAAAATATTCACTCTGTGCAACCGTAAACCAGTTTTTCCAGTCACCGACTTCACCTGTAATGACAAAAGTAATCAGGCACAGACAAAAAACAAACAAAAACACCAACAACAAAAACCCACCCAAAAAAACACCAAAAACCCCAGCAACAACACAAAAAAACAAAAAACACCAACAAACAGAAGAAAAAAAAAAAAAAAAAAAAAAAAAAATAACAGAGAAAGAAAAAAGTAAACAAGCAAGAAAGCAAGCAACCAACCAACCAAACAGATAAACAAACAAGCAAACAAGAAAACCCCCAGGCAAATTCCAAATCCGACAACCACAACAATTATACACAACACCTCCTCCACCCTACAAAAATAAAACCATACAAAACACAAAGCAAAACAAAAATAATCTACTTACGCGCTACAGTTAATTCAGTGTGTAAAACAGCTCAGTGGTTCACAGTTCCATAAAAGTCAAATATTATCACGTTCAAGTATTACGTTCAGTTTTAAATGGCAGCAAACTCAAGAGTCTCTTTAAATAATTGACTTTCAATGTCCATCATAACCAGGCAATAATAACATAAATACGTCTCACACACCTCCACCCAATGTCCATCATAACCAGGCAATAATAACGTAAATACGTCTCACACACCTCCACCCAATGTCCATCACAACCAGGCAATAATAACGTAAATACGTCTCACACACCTCCACCCAATGTCCATCACAGCCAGGCAATAATAACGTAAATACGTCTCACACACCTCCACCCAATGTCCATCATAACCAGGCAATAATAACGTAAATACGTCTCACACACCTCCACCCAATGTCCATCATAACCAGGCAATAATAACGTAAATACGTCTCACACACCTCCACCCAATGTCCATCATAATCAGGCAATAAAAACGCAAATACGTCTTACACACCTCCACCCAATGTCCATATACGTCTTACACTGTCAAGGACACCGGACGTAGCTCTGTGGTACAGCGCGACTGGTGTTGATAGGCCACAGATCACAGTTATCTTCCCATTTGGTTGTCCGGAAATCCGGAAATTTATCCGCGCATGCTGTTTAACTGTGATTATTTCATGGCAGACAGCTTTGAAGTGGCAACTATTTGACTGAAGCTGACAGGGGAGAGCATGTAGTTTGTAAACATGTGTAATTTGTTGACACTGAAGACTTGTTTGTGGTAATTCCGACCCATGCAAACGTAGTGCTTTTTTTGTAAAATGGGTGTACTCCGGCTAGGTTTAGTGGGTGTGTTCAAACCAATATCCTGGGAGAAAGAGCTGGACAACGGGAGTTGTCCTTTTCAGGGTATGTTTCCCCCAGGCAGGCAAAGGTACATACAGAACTCCACGGGCCTGCTGATATTAATAAACATGTTATAGCCACTAACGCTATATAGAAACATATAGCATAATTAATTGTTGTCTGTGGCCGTATCAAAGGCCATGATATTATCATGCCTGTTGAAAGTGCAATATAAATGATCCATTGATTCGTTTTCGGTAGATGTAACCTATAGGGAGGCAACAGGTTCACCTTTCCCTTTCCCACATTCATTCTCTCTGTTTCTATCACTCTCTCTCTTGCTATATGTTTCTCTTTCTATCTGTCTCACCCCCTCTCTCGTCTCTGTCTCTCACCTCGGTCTGTTTTGTCTCTGTCTCTATTTCTATTTCTCTCTGTTTCTGTCTCACCCTGTCTGTCTCATCCTCTCTCTCTCTCTCCCTCCCCCTCCCCCTCCTCTCTCTCTCTCTCTCTCTCTCTCTCTCTCTCTCTCTCTCTCTCTCTCTCTCTCTCTCTCTCTCTCTCTCTCTCCCCCCCCCCCCTCTCTCTCTCTCTCTCTCTCTCTCTCTCTCTCTCTCTCTCTCTCTCTCTCTCTCTCTGCCCCTCCTATGAGTCCATAACCATATAACGTATGTTAAATACCGTATAGCCATATATGTGAAACGCCAAACACCAAATAGTTTTAGTTCAAAATGTGTTGAGGTATCATTTCCTTTTATTTACAAATCAAAAATTACCTTTTCTATACATAACAGGATTTCCCTTCTCGTTCAGCTCCAAGTGTCCCTTGGACTTGCGCATAGTCTGAAACCTGCACGCCTCACAGACATTCTTGAGAAATGTCTCGTTATAGTCCTTCCCTAGAAACTGAGACAGCTTCTTTACCTCCCGCAGTACATCCTGTGACGTACAAACAACAACAACGATAGCCTAATAACAGTTTCATAACCACCGAACATCATTACATGTAAGTTTTTTTTTTTATGACTCACGTCAATCAAATTAAAGACGTTCATTTGGCTTCTCCTAGATGATGATACAGTTGGCACAACCATACCATCCAATGAAAAAAGCGCGATCGAAATTGATTGCTCTGTGACGTGTAAGCTGACATAAAATTGATTGCTCTGTAACGCATAAGTGAACAGCTTGCGCAAGTTCCGTAAAAAGGTTTAGCTGGATCAGTCATAACCCATAATTCTGTTATTGTCCTAGTATTAATGAATGTAAATTTTTTTTAAAGATAAATATAAATAAATAGATATAATAATAATAATAATAATAATAATAATATAATAATAATGTTTACTACTACGATGCAATAATTACATAATGTAATGCAACGTAATGTAATATAATTTAATAATACGTATAATATTTACACCTAGCAATTTCAAAGTTCAGTTTTAAGGGGCCAAATTCCTCCCTTCGCCTCGGAAAATCCTCTATTAATACAATTCTGAAAATATGCATTTATTTGAACTTACCTCTTTATAATCCTCGTAATATATGATGTGGATGGGTAACTCTGGATGGTCTTTTATAGCCTTTTCCCACTGCAGCACATAATCAAACCACGAATTATAATCCACTGGAAAAAGACAAAACAAAAACGTTTTACAAAAGAAAAATCTTTAAGATGGTAATGCCAGTATTTTACAATATTGGAATTTAAAAAATGCCAGAAGTTTGCTAGTTATGTTTGAAACCATCAGTATTTTTCTGCCCAAAAGTATTTAACACGCTAATGTGTTGAACAGAATAAAATTTTAGCTGGCATTGTTTAAGGATGGTGCTTTATAGATAATCCAGAAGCTAGAGTTCCCACCCAGAGCGAGTTTTAACGACTCAATGGGTAGGTGTAAGACCACTGCACCCTCTTCTTTCTCACTAACAACTAACTCATTTTCCTGGACAGACAGCAGAGGTGTATGTGTGAACCCATGACAGCGTGCTTGAACCTTAATTGGATACTAGTATAAGCACGAAAATAAATTGAAAGGAAAGGAAAGATGATTAATAGATCAATGTGCTCTAATAGTGGCGTTAAAAAGAAAGACCCCCCCCAAACCCCCCCCCCCCCCCAAAAAAAAAAAAAAAAAAACCCACACAAAAAACCACAACAAAAAACCATCCTTTAATTTATAACCTACCTTTTCCTTCTAACATAAGGGGCAGATAATTCTGCCACGACCCACTGTACTGGTAGTAGTCAAAGAGACTGGTGTGGTGGTGAAAATAGGACACGGCGACATCTTTCGGATTTCGCAAGAGGAAGACGATCTTGGGTTTCTTCTCCAGCACCTCCGTGGGAAGTTTATCGAACCAGTAGTGAGTGTTGAGAGCACGCGGAGACGGCAGGGCGTCGAAGAAGTCTTGTGGAAATATTTCAATGAAGCCATCATCCTTTTCAACAACCTCAAGAGTTGTGTTACCCGCCAACAGAAAGCGCACCATCTCCCATATCCAGTGAGTGCCTGCGATGGAATAGCTTATGATAAAAAATGATTTCTGTAGGCCTACTATTAAAATAAAAACACTCTATCTAAATAAAATCTATCAACAAATATTGACACATACACTTTTATTAACCCAGGAGCCCTTTTCACTAAACACCGTAAGTTTACGTCTGCTACTAGCGGTTGTACCGGTCGTGCGTTTACACGTGTTTGGCGTCTGTTTCACGCAGAAAATTACATCATTACGGAAGCTGGAGTATTTTAAAGACAAAATAAAATAAAATATGTGTTCTTCAAACTATATGTTTTGAACTATAATAGTAATAAGAATGGTTGTTTAGTCGTAGATTTACGTTTACGTGCCAAACTAGACTTACGATGTTTTGTGAAATAGGACCCAATACTAAAATATGCATCTGAAGTGTGGGATGGGCTCCGATTTACATGTAAATGCTTAAAACCTAGCTAGAGAAACAACAATCTGTCTACCATAGTTTGCGATATGGAAAAATGAGTACTCAAATTCGAACACAGAAAGGCCAAACGATATGGAGCCGAATTTACAAAGCCTGTTTATACCACAACCTTTGAGATACTAAGTAACATGCACTGGTTGGGATGTGAAAAACCTGATGGGTCAACCGAGGTGATTCGATCCTGCGGCCTAAACACCTGAGGCAAACACCCTACCGACTGAGCTAAATCCCGCCTCCTTATTTCATGATTATTGTTTGCTTTGGACTTTCAAATCGAATCTCGGTGCAGGACGTAGCGCAGTGGTAAAGCGCGGTCTGTCTAGCATTGATCTCCTTTGGTGGGCCCATTGGATTATTTCTACTTTCAGCCAGTGCAGCACGACTGGTATATCAAAGGCCGTGGTATGTGCTACCTTGTCTGTGGGATGGTGTATATAAAAGATCCCGTGCTACTAATGGAAAAAAAACAACGTGGCGGGTTTCCTCTTTAAGACTATCTGTCTGAATTAAAAAATGTTTGACATCCAATAGCCGACGATTAATACATCAATGTTCTCTAGTTATGCCGTTAATCAAAATAACCGGCTTCGGTGGTGTCATAGTTAAGCCATCGGACATAAGGCTGGTAGGTACAGAATTCGCGGCCAAGAGCGAGTTTAAAAAAAAAAAAAAAAAAAAAAAAACCCAATTGGTAGGTGTAAGACCACTACACCCTCTTCTCTCTCATTAACCACTAACAACAAACTCACTGTCCTGAACAGACGGCCCAGATAGCTAAGGTGTGTGCCCAGGACAGCGTGCTTGAACCTTAATTGAATATAAGCACGAAAATAAGTTGAAATGAAATGAAATCAAAACAAACTTTAACTTTATCAAATCGGGTGGCGGAACGTAGCCCAGTGGTACAGCGTTCGCTTGATGCGCGGTCGGTTTGGGATCGATCCCCGTCGGTGAGCCCATTGGGCTATTTCACGCTCCATCCAGTACACCACGACTGGTACACCAAAGGCCGTGGTATGTGCTATCCTGTCTATGGGATGGCGCATATAAAAGATTCCTTACTGCTAATCGAAAAGAGTAGCCCATGAAGTAGCTACAGCGGGTTTCCTCCCTCAATATCTGTGTGGTCCTTAACCATTTTCCGACGCCATATAACCGTAAATAAAATGTGTTGAGTGCGTCGTTAAATAAACCATTTCCTTCAAATCGAACCCTGTATATTGTTACTAACCCGATTTCGGATATGCACAAACGATGACGTCATCTTGTCGTATCTTTAAGCTTTTTACTCCTCGAAGGGCATCCTCCGGGAATCTTGGGTAATACCTCCCATCGATTTCAAACAAGCTCAGCGTGCCACCACCACCATCTGATATTTTTATCGGTGGCATAATGCCGTCAATTACCTGAAACAACAAAACGATAAAAAAAAAAAAAAATCTGGCAATAATATGTTTTTTTACACACCCGTTGGTGAGAACACCATGCGTGATTTTTGATAACACATAGATGTTTACACACGTATGTGTTTTAACAATTTAAAGACATACGACTGGCTGCTCCTAGCTGATGACCAGGGGCCTAATTCACAAATATCTCTTAGGCTCTGTTAGACAACACTGAAGTCTTTTAGCATTGCACTGCGAGATCGCAAAGTTACGAGAGTTTAGTGAATTAGGCTCATGGTCGCCAATGCATACGTCCAATAAAAAAACACACACGGTGGAAATCGATTATACCGTGACGTATAGTTAAGTTAAGCGTAAGTCAGCTACAAGTGCGAAGGGTTGTGAATATCTTTTAGTCAATAAAGATGTTAAAATTTGTTTAAAACCTGGTTTTTGAGGCTATGTAAGAAATAGAATAATACATTCGTGTCCGTTATATACCATTTATCTCACAACTCGTTGTTTTAAAAGTTATCAAACTCGTTTTCGCTCGTTAGATACATGTTAAAACAACTCGTATCTAACGGACACGCATGTATTATTCTCTATTTACACACCCGTTGGTGAGAACATCATTCATTATTTATGATAACACCCAACCCGTCCCCAATAACACACATATGTGTGATATCGATTTAAACACATACGACTGGTTTATCCTAGGTGAAGACCCGTTCGTCACAGCCA
Organism: Gigantopelta aegis; assembly: GCF_016097555.1. Classification (NCBI taxonomy): domain Eukaryota; kingdom Metazoa; phylum Mollusca; class Gastropoda; order Neomphalida; family Peltospiridae; genus Gigantopelta; species Gigantopelta aegis. Next base: position 44,111,393 of record NC_054701.1, read on the forward strand.
TATCAATAGAGAATAATACATGAATGTATTATTCTATTTCTTACATATCCTCAAACACCAGGTTTTAAGCAGATTTTAACATCTTTTTCGACTAAAAGTTATTTACAGCCGTTGCACTTGTAGCTGACTTACGCGTCACAGACACATGATTGTCAGGTTAACTATACGTCACAGTGTAATATATTTCCACCGTGTTGTTTTTCATTGGATGCATGCCACTGGTGACCTAGTCATCAGCCAGTCGTATGTCTTGAAATTGTTAACACACGTACGCGTGTAAACAACCCATGTATTAAAAAAAATAACGCATAGTGTTCTCACCAACGGGTGTGTAAGAAAATGAAAATTGATTGCTGTATGACGTGTAAGTTAACCCGAAACTGATTGCTCTGTGACACAAAGTTAACTGCAAAGCGCAAGTACCGTAAATATATTTTAGTTGGAAAAGACCGTTAAAATTTGTTTTAATGCAAATCTTTTGGAATATGTCACAAATAGAATACTACCTTCGTGTCCATTAAAAACCATTTATTTTACAACTCGTTGTTTAAAAACGTAGACATACATACATACATGCATTTTATTCGTCACTCAGTATAAACATAGTAAAAAATACAAACCATACCATTAAAAACATATACAGACTACTCTATATTTTATATGAGAGATTATATAATCAATAGAACACACAAATTCATACTAATGCATAGAAAACAATGCACACGCAAAACATGGCTGATACGTCACCTTTAAACTTGTAAACTTTTCAGTATTGAAATGTCGCTGATGATTTCAAACGTGCCCCAGAAAACACTTTTAATGGCATGTTTTAGTACAATATGTCACACATACTGAAAGTGTTGTGACATCGTATTGCAACACTCTCATCGTAGAGTTATGAAATATTATATATACTGTACAATATATAACACACAAAGAAAGAAATGTTTTATTTAACGACGCACTCAACACATTTTATTTACGGTTATATGGCGTCAGACATATGGTTAAGAACCACACAGATTTTGAGAGGAAACCCGCTGTCGCCACTACATGGGCTACTCTTTTCCGATTAGCAGCAAGGGATCTTTTATTTGCGCTTCCCACAGGCAGGATGGCACAAACCATGGCATTTGTTGAACCAGTTATGGATCACTGGTGTCGGTACAAGTGGTTTTTACACATACCCATTGAGCCTTGCGGAGCACTCACTCAGGGTTTGGAGTCGGTATCTGGATTAAAAGTCCCATGCCTCGACTGGGATCCGAACCCAGTACCTACCAGCCTGTAGACCGATGGCCTAACCACGACGCCACCGATGCCGGTATATATAACACACAAAGACATACTATTACATAAAATATTTATATAGGGTGTATACCACCAAATCAAATCCTATAGACGACAACAGTAACATATGTGGCTAAAACTCCTACATACAGCGTATCAGTCGACATATACGCCACGGATATAAATACTGGTACCCCTCACCCTTAAACTAAATCAGAAATACGGGGGTTAAGTTGCTTATTTCAGAGATAACGGGTAGCGTCTATGACTACCCTAGTTCCGCACAAATGTTTTCATGCTAATTTTAAGACCCCGCAAATGTTTCAAGCACAACGGTAGTTGGTACATAGTTCAAATTAAATTGTAGGAATTTACTGGGAAAATGAAACAACACTTTAATACTAACAAAAACTCTCACATTTATCATCAATGGCAGGACTTGTGGTATTAACTGCTCTATCAAACGTTAGCTGCACCTCAAAATGTGACCCAGTCGGATGTTATTTGGTTTAGTATTACCTATTATATATATAGTCAAAGAGAAGAAGAAGAAGAAGAAGAAGAAGAAGAAAAAGAAGAAGAAGAAGAAGAAGAAGAAGAAGAAAAGAACCATAACCATAATTTTAATATGCCAAAAATTCGCCAATACGTACGTCACCGTGTAAACCTGTTTGGATGAAAACGTCGCTGTTAAACAGAGCCGTAAATCCAATTAGCATAACAACAAATAAATGATTGCTGATATATACACCATGAGCTGTTCTAACAAACGCTTTTGTTATGTTAATGTTTTTGCTGATCTGATCCGAAATCGAGGATATGCATAAAGAGCAACCTGATAGTAGAGGTCTTTGACACACTACGCTATGTGGGCCAGAGTGGGGGTGGGTGGGTGAGTGTGTGTGTGTGTGTGGGGGGGGGGGGTGGGGAAGGTGGGGTGTGTGTGTGGTTCAAACGCAAAACAACAACAAATCATTTGCACGTGTCGACAATTTACATCTTGTTTCCGTATATGTAAATCAGTTCCAACGAATTGAACCGAATAGAGAATACAATATTTAACGACACACCAGCACGAGAAACACACCGGCTATTGGTTGTCAAACAGAGGTAAAGGTGATCAACAAAAGCCATTTTTAAAATGAGCAATTAATTTTAAATTAAACACAATGTAAACGCATGCCATAATGTGCTGTCAATCTAGGATCGATTCCCGTCGGTAGGCCCATTGGGGGTATTTCTCTTTCCAAACAGTGTTTGACACTGATATAGCAAAGGCCGTGGTATGTACCATTCTGTGGGGTGGGGTATATAAAAGATTCCTTGTTGCTAATCGAAAAGAGTAGCCCATTGGGGGTATTTATCTTTCCAAACAGTGTTTGACATTGATATAGCAAAGGCCGTGGTATGTACCATTCTGTGGGGTGGGGTATATAAAAGATTCCTTGTTGCTAATCGAAAAAAGTAGCCCACGGATTGGCTGCAGTGGGTTTCCTATCTCATTATTAGTGTGGCCCTTAACCATGTGTTCGACGCCACATAACCGTAAATAAAAATATGTTGAGTTCGTCGATAAATGAAAGATTTCTTTCTGTCTTTATTTCTGAGTTCGTTTCAGCCAGTGCACCAAGACTGGTATATCAAAGGCCGTGGTATGTGCTATCCTGTCTGTGGGGTGGTGCATATAAAAGATCCTTTGCTACTAATGCAAAAAACGTAACGGCTTTCCTCTCTGAGACTATATGTCAAAATTGCCAAATGTTTGACATCCAATAACCGATGATTAATAAATCAATGTGCTCTAGTGGTGTTGTTAAACAAAACAAACTTTAACTTTGTAGCTTCATCTGACAATACCTGACCTCGTGAATTGTTTTTGAGGGAAGTGAAAGTTTGTTTTGTTTAACGACACCACTAGAGCACATTGATTAATTAATCATCGGCTATTGGATGTCAAACATTTGGTAATTTGGTATTTCTGACTCGTAGTCAACAGAGGAAACCTGCTACATTTTCATAATGCAGCAAGGGATTTTTTTATATGCACTTTCCCACAGACAGGAAAGCAGATGCCGTTGACCAGTTGTAGTACAGCACTGGTTGGAACGAGAAAAAACCCCAATCAGTTGAATGGATTCACAGAGGTGGTTCGATCCTGCGACGCAAGCACCTCAGGTGAGCCTCAACCGACTGAGCTAAATCCCGCCCCTCTTGAGGGAAGTGTTTAACTGCTCTGCTAACTCACATTATGGGGAGCCATTTATGATATTACCACATTGACACCATATACATTCACGTGCTAAAAGGAGAAGTTAAAAAAAAAATCGGCAATTTAAAGCAAGTTTCACCGATCTCAGCGACGTAGCAGTTAAGCTTGTAGGGATTAGAATCCTTAATAATGCAATAATTTGTTGGTGTGGATCTGGGTCCGTTCCACAAAGCGATCTTAGCCCTAAGATCACCTTAAGTGCATAGCTACCTTATGCACTAAGGTGATCTTAGTGCTAAGATCGTTTCGTGAAACGGGGCCCTGGAGGGTAATTTTTGCATAAAGTATGATGTACATTTATTTTTCAGAATTTACAGAATACAGAATTAATTTACAGCTTAATTATTTTAATATTTATATTAATACGTATGAGACCATTTTATAATGCATCATCCATTTTATTGTTGAATGTTAACTTTATATTATATTAATAATAAAATATGACACTTGCACCGTTACAGATCTAAGTTCTAAAATGAAAATGCTACAAAGTTGACAAAACACAATGATTTTCTCGTTCCATCCAGTGCACAAAAATTCATCAAAGTCCGTGGTATGTGCTTTCCTGTCTGTGTGAAAGTGCATATAAAAGATCCCTTGCTACATTAGGAACATTGTAGCGGGTTACCTCTGATGACTACGTGTCAGAATTACCAAATGTTCGACATCCAATAGCCGATGAAAAATTAATGAATGTGCTCTAGTGGAGACGTTAAACAAAACAAAACAAAACAAAACAAACACAATGACTTACCAGACAGACGCACCAAACGTATTCAACCTTTTGCAAGAAACACAGACCACAAGCGAGATTATAAAGAATGCGACTAATATAAATGTCCCCTTCATTGACATACGATAACTTCACGTCAGGAACAGAGGCTTGGTAGTTCTTTTTGAAAAGCCATCCAGGAAGCACAAAATAATTGAAATGTGTTTGAATTACCCTGGGCATGACATTTGGTGGGTTTTGCGTTTAATTAATTCAAGCCTTTTCACTTTTGTTAAGCACTCGAGATAGAATTTGATTAAGAAGGAAATGGATTTCAAGGCGATTTGCGTTCGTTTGCCGACTCGAAGAGTTGGAAATCACGTGTTACCTAGATAATATATACGAAGCGTAGCATTTTTAAAAAGAAAAGTAGTTACGAATATGTCCAATATTCCGGTCATTTTAACGTCTGGATATGGCATTATTTCGTGATGACTTAACACCACTCCATGTTTTTGTTACCTAGACTGAGAGAGAGAGAGAGAGAGAGAGAGAGAGAGAGAGAGAGAGAGAGAGAGAGAGAGAGAGAGAGAGAGAGAGAGAGAGAGAGAGAGAGAGAGAGAGAGAGAGAGAGAGATGTTTTATTTAACGACGCACTCAACACATTTTATTTACGGTTAATTGGCGTCAAACATATGGTTAAGGACCACACAGATAATGAAAAAGGAAACCCGCTTTCGCCACTTCATGGGCTACTCTTAGAGAGAGAGAGAGAGAGAGAGAGAGAGAGAGAGAGAGAGAGAGAGAGAGAGAGAGAGAGAGAGAGAGAGAGAGAGAGAGAAAGAAAGCTCTAAGACTAGTTTGTGTGGGTTTTTTGTTGTTTTTTTGTTGTCTTTTAAACGAGGGGCTAAAATATCACAATGGAGGGGATCATTGACGACCCGGTACGGTTGACCTCGGGTGGGAGGGTCTTTGAGAGAAGAGTAACCCATGAAGTGGCGACAGCGGATTTCCTCTCTCAATATTTGTGTGGGCCTTAACCATACGTCCGACGCCATATAACCATAAATGAAATGTGTTGAGTGTGTCGTCAAATAAAACATTTCCTTCTTCTTCATGTACAACTTATAAAACAACAAATCATATTTGAGTTTAGTGATACTAGAAATTCATAATTAAAATTCAGAAATGATTAATTGAACAACAAAGAATATAGTAAATGGTGAGAAACGCCAACCTCTCTCTCATTCAGGATATGCCCTGGGATGTTTAACAAACTGCACTCCTATATGTGGAGTGGACATACCTATAAATCAGTTTAATATGAACCCTGTAAATATTTGCACTATAATAATATATAAGCTATTTATCGGAAAAGAGTATAGAGACACAATGTAGTTTCTTAATAAATATAATTACGTTTGGCCCATACTCTGGATTTGCCCCTCGAATGTGTCCGTACCAGCACCCCTAATTAAAATTAGTTCCACTATTACATGTGGATCTAACAGCAGCCCGTTGGAGCTCATGTCCAGTTGACCTTTCATTCGACCAATCAAAACCTTACTTGCAAAATCATGGCAGTGATTTGATGATGATGATAACTAGTTTAACGTGCCCGTATACCACTAGGGTTTCGAACACGCCCATCCCGAGTCCGACCTCCGACAAGATCGGTGGCCTGACTCGGGATGGAGGGTGTGTGTGTGTGTGTGTGCGTGTGTGTGTGTGTGTGTGTGTGTGTGTGGGTGTGTGTGTGTGTGTGTTGAAAATGGGCAGAATTTTGAAAATAGCAATTAGTAAAAAAGTTAATAGATTAAATAAAAAAAATAAAAAGGTTACAAGCCAAAAATAAAAAAAGAATTGACTGCTCGGCCGAATATTTATATAATTTGGAGCATTTTAGAAGGACAGTCCAAAATTAAATAAGACAAAGAAGAGAGGATCGGACTATTTAATAATATTTAAAAAAAAAGAAGTAATTTCGACATAAAATTTTGAACACAGATCTAAAAGTTTAAAGTCCGATCGATATGTCCACGCGAGTGGCCTCGTTAAGGCCGTTTGGGTGCACATCTTAAAGGGACGAGATGGGTTGCATCCCGTCAAGAAAACCCCTAGATTGACAGTCGATAGACGTTGAGGGTGTAGTGCTGTGCTGAAATACAGATCTTGAGAAGCCGGATCCGTCTGAACGAGAGAGAGTATCAGACTAGGGTATAGTCCAGTCGTCATAGGTTGGTATAGTGGTGCGGACGGGCCCGACTCCGGAGGATATGAGATGGTATCACTATAAAGCAAGGTAAAGTCTAGAAAAAGAGTAGTAGGGGCCGACCCCGCTTCCTAATTCTTCTTAGAGTGGGGCGGTCAATCTTCCAGTGCTTCTAGGACAGGCTCGGACATGTAGAGACTAAACGCGAACAACCGTGGCGTTCTGCAGAATGGCCGTCATACGTGTCACGAAACAAACAAGTCGACAGTCAGACGGAGAAACGACGTGGAGGCAAGGAATCTCGCTAAAAAAGAATCCAACCTGGTGGTGCAGGCTGTCGAAACGAGAAGCGTTCCAGCGTTCAATCAGTTCCAATGGACGCATACATCCCAGTAGAAAACTTCATTTCGCTGACAAAAACAACGAAATGAAGGACCCCCAAGCGAAACAAACACGTCTTACCGCGTGGAGCTCCAGACTGGAAATGCAGTGATTTGAAAAGAATTTGAAAACATTCCGGATTATGCCGAGGGTATACGAAATGATTCGGGTGAATTACGAAGTATGCCGGAAACTAATTTCAATATAAAATTTTAAATAAAATTCGTTTCAAGACGGAAAAAACCCCCGTGATTATATAGCCATAAAATCTGTTTATACTAGTATACAATCCAGAGTTTATTACTGCACTGTTTTTTCAGTGTTGAAATGGACCAACAAGTTCGCCTATTGCATAAATAGTCTCGCCCGATATTTTTAGAATTTATATGCTCCCGAATAACGCTATAAAAGGCGAAGTGTAATTGGTCGATATGTAAATTGTTATTTATAGATGAAATGTCACCTGGACATGGGGTTCCACGCAATGCTGTTAGATCTACTGGTGAGACCAGTAGAGCTAATTTTAATCAAATTGCCCTACATGATGTGTAAAGGCATATCTATAAATCATTATAATTAATCGTGTAACGAACAAAATAAATAAGCTAAATTAAGAACTCTGCATTAGCTTCTGTTGTGACCATGGCGGCCATTTTGAACCACAGGACAAATCTGCATAGTCCCTATATCTAAAAATAACTATTTTGGTACGTTCTTAATTCATGCCAAGTTTCATGCTTTTATCATCAAAGGCACAATTATTCTATAATTTTCACCAATCACTATTATATCTAAAGGAAAAACACATTTATCGAGTGTCGGAAATATACGTGGACGAAATGCACTGTCTGCGAACGAAATTTACCGGGGACAAACCGTCTAGAAAACCTGGACTCCAGCTTATCCCACCCAACCCTCGTTATGTTTATCATCGGTTAGTAATACGTGGACGTCAACACTCACTGGCGCACCTGTGAATTATGATAAAGACAAGAAAAATAAGCAAATACCTGAACCTTATCTTCTGTAATCCAACAACGTGATTCGTTCCCGTGTCATATCTTAAGAGTGTTCCCAAGTGGCCTCGCCCCGAGACTGTCAGTGGTAGT